>NC_035436.2:149252653-149552653 GCF_002127325.2 Helianthus annuus
GTCCTTGAAGTAAATAAGTAGGGTTGTAAACAAGCTTAGAGGCTCGAGAGCTATTCGTGATCGATTCGGTTAAAAGCTCAAATGAGCCAAGCCTTAACAAGCTCGAACTTTAGCCTGAAATAGAGCTCGTTTTGTTATTGAGCCTGATCTCGAGCCTGAAATACAAACTCGTGTAGGCCTGCGAGCCTAAACGAGCCCAGTAATTATAACTAGTAATTTTCTCTCGCGCGTTGCCGAGGCATCAAAACGTAAAGTAACTCGAATTTATACCGTCTAATAAATGTATTATATTTTACCAAACTTGTTCCCGAAACTTTTTTTTACGTCAAAACGTACACCAACTGAAAGCGCACATATAATAAGCACGAAAACGTATTATATATGACTCGAGAGAATTTACATCGAAGTGTAAACCACCTTGAGTTTATACCGACACGTAGATATACAAAATAAGCACTTAAAACTCGAGGGGGTCTAAATGACATTTCATAAAGTTTTTAGAAAGTTTAGGGTATCCAAGTGTAAAAACTGAAAATTAAAGGGCAAAAGTAAAAAAAGAAGTAATTGTAGCTTGATGTGATGGACGCTACAGTAACCACCAAGTTGTTTGATAATAATACTAATAACTAGAGTTAAGCTCCCCCGCGTTGCGGCGGGGGCATAAAACTATGCCACATAACACTAATGCCACACCACCGCTAGCGACTACCAACACTGTGTCGATTCGGAACCCGTGCATTGCGACAAACTTATCAAACGGAAAAAAATAAACGTAAAAACATTGAACCACACATGCACATTGCGTCGTGTTAACTCGCAGAATTTTGAATGAAACAAAAAAAAACGTTGAACCACACACGCACGTTGCGCCATGTTAACTGGCAAAATTTAGAACGAAACGTAAAAGGAAAATTTGCAAGGGATGAAAACTATAGTGGATCAAAGTTGAAGGTAAAAATGTTGTGAGGTTAAATTGAAAATAATGAAAAGTTTTGAGTTAAAAGAAAAAAAAATATGTGGGTTAAAATTGCAAAATATAAAAAGCTTTTGGGTTAAAGTTAAAAAAAAATCAATTTAAAAAAAAAAGCCACAAAGCCATAAGGTATAACACCCCATGCACAAAAATGTTGCTTATTTATAGTTTTATAATAATTTTATAATAACTAGCAATAAGACCCTCTCGCATTGCTGAGCGATACATCGTAAACATCGAATAGCTTAGTCCAAACGTTATGTGATGCGTTAACCATATGAAAACATGTGTTTCGACGTATCTGATTGAAGTCAATGTTACCTAGATAAGCATTGCAATTGGATCAAACACAAAGTAAATCAAATTTGTACCCAACAATCATAACGTATTATATGTGACCTAAGTCATACATAGAAAATGTAATGGGTATAATGAGACTAGAATGCCAACATCTTTAACTTAGGGCTAAAATACTAAATTAACAGGTTTGTATTAATTATGTCTAATGTTTAAAGATGATGAGGGTAAAGTTTTACATCGGAAACACTTGATCACATCTGAATAATACTTGTGTAAGCCTTTCAAGCTCTAGTGTCTGTGACTTTATTTCAAGATATTCATCTTTGGGTTTTGATTGAACAAGCAATTTGATCAGTGCACGTTGCTGCGCGAGGTATATTGAAAATATCGAATGGATTAGTCCAGGCGTTATATGATGCGTTAACTATATAAAATTTCAAAGTTGAGGAGGTGTAAAAATGAATTAACGGCACAAGGAGTAAAAACGTAAAGTTTAAAACTTGAGGGGGGTAGTGATGAAAAATTAGAGTAATAGTGCAAGGGACAAAAATGAAAAGTTTAAAACTTGATAGGGTGGTGAGGGTACAAATGGAGTAATAGTGCAAGGGGTAAAAATGTAAAGTTTAAAACATAAGGGGTGGTGGCAGAATTCAAACTTGAGGGTTAAAAATACAAAATTTAAAAGTTGAGGGGTCGGTTATAGGCCAAATATGTAATTTACCAAAGTTTGGGCAAAGCAAAAATGTAAATTACAAAAGTAAGAAGGACTATTTATGTAAAAGTAAAACACATGTGCCAAAATTGTAATTTACCAAAGTAAAGGCTAAAATTGTAAGTTGCAAAAGTAGAATGGACTATTGATGTAAAAGTCACCAGTATAAAATGTCCAGATATTATGGTTAGAATCACCAAATTATATGTTTAAAAACTAATACCATTCAATTGTAGTAATTATTATTATATTTAAAAACTAAAAAAAAGGCAGATTATTTATATTTTATCTCTAAATGAATAATATGACATGAATGTGATTTAAAATTAAAGATAACATAAAATATGTTATTCTAGTTGTCAGTCATCATGTTAAACTACATTACTTGACTTGAGATAGATGAAGGTAAAAAATTGAGTAGTTGGGTATTAGAAATCATCAACATAACTACTAGTGTGATTTAAAGGTTTTGATGGACACAAAGTGCTCGACAAAATGCCCTAAAAAGGATTTACTATTAATTTGAATGTTATTTCATAGGATTTATTATTAATTTGAATGTTATTTCATATTATCAATACGAGGAACCTTAGTAACAGTCAGAATGAATACATAAGACATTTTATATATGTTTAGAGACTTGTGAACGACAAAATGAATTCAAATAATTCATATTTTAATTTGAATTGAAACAATTCTTCAGTTTGTAGTATAGATGTGATGTTTGGAAATCACAACGGGTCAAGCATTGCAATCAAGAAAATATAGGATGTTATGGTAAAGGTAAGTTTATCTTACGATGAATTTAGTTCGTATATTTTATTGAATTATTAATGCCTTATGTAGTGAAGTTTAGTATGTAAATTTTTAGTTAAAACTATTGTATGTGATGCTAGTTATATACTGAACATAATGATACGAAATGGAGATGTGTAAATTTAGATGAGTATACAAGAATTTACAGGTAAGTTGAGGTTGTGGTTAAAATCATGGGAGATGTGGATTGTTGGCATGAAGGCAGTGTTCTTTTGTAGCATTATATATGGTATGTGATTAAATTCTTAAATATAAGCGTTTTATATGTGGCGACCCATTATTAAATCACTTGTGTGTGTATAGATACACACACTCGATTAGTTTTTTTTGAAAGGTGTAATTCACAACAGACGGTTAATACACACCCGTAAGTCGCAGGCCCGCCCCATTTCTGTCCCAAGGACTATGTTGTCTTAACGGGGCCCACGCCTCGGTAGAAATGAGACATAGCTTTCCCCGAGAAAATTTCCGACCCCCTGCCACTTGACAGAAGTTGCACCCTCCACACGAATCAACCGCCTGTTGTGACAGAGCGACCCGCTGGAGTAAATGCACCGTAATAGAAAACTCGGGTTCCCTCAGGCTTGAACCGGAGTCCTTGCCATCCTTGAGTTGAGAATAACCCCAATGCCTCACCTTTTGATGGAGGTGGGGATCGATCCTGAGACCACTCACATGGCCCAAGTCCTTTCCACCACTCCACCAAAGGATCATTGGCACACACTCAATTAGTATATGAATCCAAATCCAATTGAGTGTAATATTATATATATATATATATATATATATATAATCCAAAAAAAATATAGCCACAATCATGTGCGATCCATTGTTTGACTACTTAACATTAGAGTTGTTCAAGATTGGATTATCCGGTTTTCGGATATCCGAAAATTTCGGATAGTGAATATTGATATTCGAATCCGTATCCGAAATTTCGGATATCCGATTTTCGGTTATCCGAAATTTCGGATACGGATTCGGATATCCAAACGGATATCCGAATTTATAAAAAAAAAACAAAAAATCCGTTTCGTGTATCCAAACTTATATTCGATTTTCCAAATTTCCAACATTTAAAATTAAAAACAATCATAAATTCTCACGAATACAATTATTTACAACTTTTTTACTAATTTTTACAATACTTCAAACTAAATATAATGCTCATATACTATATATATTTATAAAAAAATAATTAGTTTTCGGATATCGGATAATCCAAAATTTTTGAAATTCATATCTGAATCCAAAAATTCGGATTATTTGGTTTTCGGATATCCAAAATTCCGGATATTTCGGATACGGATTTTCGGATATTTTGGATTCGATTTCAAATCCGGATTTTTTTAAACACCCCTACTTGATATGAGAATTTTGAATCATAAGGGGCAATCACTAGAATTGTGATTATAAGTTAAGTTAGTTGATAAAAGACATAAAAGATCTTTAATAGATGATAAGAAATAACTATTAAAGGGTGTTATAGATTTCTGATAAAGTAGTAATAATTGATCTCTTATCAAATGAATCATGTTAAAACTTCTTTTTCTGTTTTAGAAATAGATAATATTAATCAGTTGGATGGATGAAAATGACAAACAACCTCAAAAGACAAACAGACTCATAATCATAAATTCAACTAGTTACAAGACCCGCCCGCATTGCGGCACGGGTACATTACAAACATCAGAAGATTAGTTCAAGTATTATGTAACGCATTAACCATATAAAAATGCTTGTTTCCACGTATCCGATTGAACTCATTGTAACCAATATAACCCTTTCAACTCCGTTCTATATATAAGATATATTTTTTATGTAGTTGCAAGTAAATTGCGCTAATTAGTAAGAAATGAATGTACATTAATTTTTTGGTGTAAAAATGTACAAATAACTACATCATAAACTATATACATGTTACAGAGAGTAGAAAGTTTGAATAAGTTTTGTTTAATAATAAATGTATCACTGTCTCATGTTTATGATGCCTAGACAGAGTCTTAACAACAAATGTAACAAACCCAACAATGAATTGGCGTTGTTGATCTTCAACGGCCATGACAGCGCCGCCTTATCGAAAACGTAAGCATTCAGGCTCTAGTCATCGTCGGTGGCTGAATTGGCGTTGTTGATCTACAATGGCCCATGAAATCCTCGCTGTAGGATTCGATGGTCGTAGCCGGTGACAGCCATCAAAACGAAAAAAAAGGCAAATAAAAAGGGGATTATGAGAGTAAGCAATGTAAGTGCGTATGAAATTAAAGGGAACTTACGTTCGATGCTCTCCTAATCTTCTCTGACGATTTAAGTATTGTTTGAATGAATCTAAACCCCATTGTCGCTTAAATTCCAAAGCCGAGGCTTCCATAGCTAACATAAGATCGACATAAATCAAAGAAAGACCATGTGCTGCAACCTCAACTCTTTGGATTACAAAAAGCAACAAACCATCGGTTCTTGTTTCTTCAACTAAATCATTTGTTAAATTAAATCAAGAAAACCCAAATAAATTTCTTTAAATTGTTACATTGTTAGCCATTTTTTCTTTACAACAAATCAACGATAATAATAGACAAAGTAACAGATTCTATTAAAATTTATCTCGAAGAAACATATGTGTGAAAACGGAACTACGATGAAAGATTTGCGACGAATTGGCGAAGCATAACAGCGGATGGCGGCAAGCAATGGTGGCATTTGATCGCGGGTCTCGATTGGGATTTTTAGCATCAGTTATAAAGACTTACTAACTAAAGGGCTAACTATTACATATAGACAAATATAAATACAAATCAAACACTAAAGGGCTTATGTGCGTATTTTGATCATAATTGTTAGGTTTTAAATTGAGGGTGTAGTATGACTAATGGGGATCCTGAGTCGAATGATGATTCAATAGCTGTATTTCTCTACCACGGTTCTTGGTTTAAAGCTAAAATGAGTGTTAACTCCTGATCAGGCTTCCTGATACTCATGACAAATTATTACTCGGCTAAGTGGGAGAATGTAACATTAAATATATTATTATTATAATATTTAATCTTGTAGCCATATAATCATTTATATTATATAGATCAAAATATATTAAAACCTATTATATAATTAGTTGGTAATTGTTGATGGACCATATTACCCTTATTAACTAATTGGGTTTCCTTTTGGGTGTATATACAAGGAGATAACTAGAGAGATTAAAGGTTAGACAATTATCATAACATCATCATCATCATCAAAATCGCCCCATCTTTCTCTCCATATTCATGGACTCAAACTCTAGAGTTCGGTATCACCATCATTAACTTACACCCTAAGGAGGAACCAGATCATCTTGACAAGTATGCCAAATTCCATGGCTGCATCTCTTACTAGGTTCTCTGTTGGCTTGTCTGCTGTTACAGGTATTTCTTTATGTTTTACATCATGTTTATACAGAACTGATCAACATGTGGTATCAGAGCATATGTTGATAAATCAGTTTTGTTTTGCATCCATAAATCTGGAATAAGAATCTGGAAAACAGAATTTTGAAAACCCTAATAAAAAATTCGTAATCCCATCTGAAATACTATTTCGGATCTGATGTTTTGTGTTTCGGATCATATATTATAGTTTCAGATCTTATGTTTGTTCATAAAGTAATTTTCCGAAATTCAAATGGGTAAACCATTGTTCAGAAATCTGCATTAATATGTAAAAATCTTCATTTTTCGGATTCATGGATTCATATTTATGTTTTAGGGTTCATCAATGTTCATAAGAAAATTCCCTTATTTTGGAATGAATTTCGGATCAGAGATTGTCTTTTTGTTTTGATCTAGTTTATCAACTAAAATGTTTTCGAAATCTGTTATAATCATAAATAAATATTATTTTCGAAATAATTAGATAAACATAATTAGCATTAAAATAGGAAACTCAATCCCATGATCCCTTAAAATTCGGATTTTCAACCTTATCATTATTAACTGCCAAAATTAAAGGATTTCGAATCTTGGAGAACACATCTTGGATAGATCTAAAATTAATTCGAACTTACACATCTCGGATAGATGCGAAATCAATTCGAACTTACACATCTCGGATAGATCCGAAATCATTCGAACTTACACATCTCGGATAGATCCGAAATCAATTCGAACTTACACATCTCGGACAGATCCAAAATCATTCGAACTCATCCACTTCGGACAGATCCAAAATCATTCGAAATAATACATTTCGGATGAATCCAAGATCTAACTTATTCGAAATCATAAATGTTCTTGAAATGTCAAGATTTATCCGAAATCCCATTACTTTATTAGGCTCTTAATGTGAACTAAAATTTTATTCAACCTTATAAAGAGTGAACTAATTTATTCAACCTTAACATAATTAAAAACGAATAACTATCAAAATGTAAGTTATACAAAAATATCATAAGCGAGAAAATGAGTTAAATATCAAAAGCTTTATTATTTCAAACTACAATTTATTTAGTAAGTAAACATGAAAATAGTTAAACTTTGAATATAATTCATAGTAAAATGGTTCAAATATGCAAAGAATAATATGATTTTAATTAATCGGATAAAACCCAATTGATGTTATGTTGTAAGCTGATGACTCTTATTGGCCTATTAAGACTAGTTGATAGAAAAAGAAAATGTAAAAAATAATGTTGCATAAGATCGAACTTACTCAGCTGCAATGTGCGTTACTTCCGGGCTTGATAAATCACCTTCGATGTTGTCCATCCTTTGCTGTGTATTTAGTTTTTACAAAGAGCTAGTGTTAAGTTGTTTTTAAGGAGAAGATAATAATAAGAGTATAAGAGATGGTTTGAATTTATAGCATATAGCATGATGGGATAAGATTCCCCGATGTATTAACTGTCAGGCATTCGTTTCACACTTTCACCCCCTTAAGGAAACTTTTTTAAACAAAAAATTGACCCTTTTGTAAAATAACATCTTCTAAAAAATAAACAAAAGCATTTTATAAAGAAATAACAAAATTGGTAAAAAAGAAATAAATAAATGGTAACATCTTCTAAAAAATAAACTCATCCATTTCGGACAGACCCGAAATCATTAAATGAGTTAAATATCAAAAGCTTTATCATTTCAAACTACAATTTATTTAGTAAGTAAACATGAAAATAGTTAAACTTTGAATATAATTCATAGTAAAATGGTTCAAATATGCAAAGAATAATATGATTTTAATTAATCGGATAAAACCCAATTGATGTTATGTTCTAAGCTGATGACTCTTATTGGCCTATTAAGACCAGTTGATAGAAAAAGAAAATGTAAAAAATAATGTTGCATAAGATCGAACTTACTTAGCTGCAATGTGCGTTACTTCCGGGCTTGATAAATCACCTTCGATGTTGTCCATCCTTTGCTGTGTATTTAGTTTTTACAAAGAGCTAGTGTTAAGTTGTTTTTAAGGAGAAGATAATAATAAGAGTATAAGAGATGGTTTGAATTTATAGCATATAGCATGATGGGATAAGATTCCCCGATGTATTAACTGTCAGGCATTCGTTTCACACTTTCACCCCCTTAAGGAAACTTTTTTAAACAAAAAATTGACCCTTTTGTAAAATAACATCTTCTAAAAAATAAACAAAAGCATTTTATAAAGAAATTACAAAATTGGTAAAAAAGAAATAAATAAATGGTAACATCTTCTAAAAAATAAACTCATCCATTTCGGACAGACCCGAAATCATTCGAAATCATACATTTCGGATGAATCCGAGATCTAACTTATTCGAAATCATAAATGTTCTTGAAATGTCAAGATTTATCCGAAATCCCATTACTTTATTAGGCTGTTAAAATGAAGTAAAATTTTATTCAACCTTATAAAAGTGAATTAATTTATTCAACCTTAACATAATTAAAAACGAATAACTATCAAAATGTGAGTTATACAAAAATATCATAAGCGAGAAAATAAGTTAAATATCAAAAGCTTTATTATTTCAAACAACAATTTATTTAGTAAGTAAACATGAAAATAGTTAAATTTTGAATATAATTCATGGTAAAAATGGTTTAAATATGCAAAGAATAATGTTCGTGATTTTAACTAATCGGGTAAAACCCAATTGATGTTATGTTGTAAGCTAGTGACTCTTATTGGCCTATTAAGACCGGTTGATAGAAAAAAAATGTAAAAAAGAATGTTGCATAAGATCAAACTTACTCAGGTGTAGTGTGCGTCATTTCCGGGCTTGGTTAATCACCTTCGATGTTGTCCATCCTTTGCTGTGTATTTACTTTTTACGAAGAGCTAGTGTTAAGTTGTTTTTTAAGAGAAGATAATAATTAGAGTATAAGAAAAGGTTTGAATTTATAGCATATAGCATGACGAGATAAGATTCCCCGATGTATTAACTGCTATATATTCGTTTCACATTTTCATCCCTTAAGGAAACTTTTTTAAACAAAACATTGACCCTTTTGTAAAATAACATCTTCTAACAAATAAACAAAAGCATTTTATAAAGAAAATACATTTGTGAAAAAGAAATAAATAAATGGTAACATCTTCTAAAAAATAAACTCATCCATTTCGGACAGATCCGAAATCATTCGAAATCATACATTTCGGATGAATCCGAGATCTAACTTATTCGAAATCATAAATGTTCTTGAAATGTCAAGATTTATCCGAAATCCCATTACTTTATTAGGCTGCTAATGTGAACTAAAATTTTATTCAACCTTATAAAAAGTGAATTAATTTTATTCGATCCGCGCTAACGTTTGCTATTAAATAATTGGTTTTGTAAATACTTAATTAATCAGAATCAGATAATTTTTTTTCACAAAACCAAATAGCTTAACTTGAATGAGCTTCTGATGTATCACTTCTGCCCAAAGGTGATTTGACACATCTATTTATTGTTCAAGTATTATAAAAGCTATGTTAATTATACATTACAAACATGAATGTTTTATTTCTGGCCAAAGATGATTTAATTCATTCATGTCTAGCATACTTAAAAAGTGCATAACTAAGGTAATTGTCTCATTTCTGGCCAAAGCTGATTTGTGACAATTACTTTGCACACATACTTAAATGATTACAATTCTGCCCAAAGGTGATTTATCTTCATTTAAGTAGAATTTTAACTTAGTCTGTTATTTGATGTTACTAATAGACAATATCACAGCTACATAAGAAAAATGGTCATTATTTATGCATGCCTTAGTATAACATGCCCTTAGATCACATTAGGACTTCTCTCTTAGTATCATAATTCACTCATATTTTGTCCACTCTCAGCACCCAGTTGCGGGATTCCACCATTGACTGGTGATAACTTTGCTGCATGGAAAGACTCTCTCATGCTTGCTCTTGTGTTACTGGATTTCGATTATGCTTTAAGGGAGAATAAGCTGGCAGACCTTACTCCTTAAAGTACTGCTGCTGAGCAGATGACTATGGAGAAATAGACTAGGTGTAACCGCATGTCTCTCATGTTTATGAAGCAATCTATAAGCAATGCAATTAGAGGAGTTATTCCTGATTCTGATGATGCTAAAACCTACTTGGCTTATGTGGAGGAGCAATTCAAGGGAACGTCTAAAGCACACGCTAGTACTTTAATCCTCATGTTGGTGACTACTAAGTATGATGGGAGGAGCGGCATTCGCGAACACATGATGATGATGAATGACATGGTCCATAAGCTAAAGGGATTAGACATGGAGATCAGTGATGGTTTTCTTGTTCACTTCATCATAACTTCGCTTCCTTCGTCCTATAAAGCATTAAAGATCAATTACAACACTCAGAAGAACAAATGGACGATGAGTGAGCTGATCGCCATGTGCGTGCGGGAGGAAGAGCGTATGAAGATGGATCGCACTACTGATGTTGCAAACTTCACCACCTCCAACTCTAAGAAAAGGAAGAACAATTATCCAAGAAGGGATGCTTCCAAGGTCCAAAAGCCTAATCCTAATACAAGTGCACCTTCCAGCTCTAAGAACTCCTTAGGCAAACCCTACTGCAAGTTCTGTAAAAAGACAGGACATAAGCAGAAGGAATGCCCTGACTTTAAGGAGTGGCTGGCTAAGAAAGGTAACGATTTTTTCATGATACTTGAGTCCTATAATTTAAGTGTTCCTGCTAATTCTTGGTGGTTTGATTCTGGTTCTATGGTTCATGTAACCAATTCTACTCAGGGATTCCTTTCAATCCGGAAGCTGGGAAGAAACCAAAGAACACTTAAAGTTGGGGATGATCAGGAATTAGAAGTGAAGCCATAGGAACATTACAATTATTTATGAAAACTGGTTTATGCATTAAACTTTATGATACCTTATATGTTCCTAAGGTATCCCGAAACCTTGTATCAGGACCAAAGTTAGACATAGATGGTTTTGTTGTTTCCCATGGTCATCGCAAACTCTCTATTCTCTATGATTCCGTTGTTTATGGTACCAGCATTCTGGATGGTGGTCTCTATAGATTAGAACTAGATGATGATTTTTTCAAATCTTTGTTGTCATATAATGTCGCAACCCCGACTCCTGCCTCGGGAGGCGGGCGGCCGCGGCCTACTCAGGGATAGTGGTATCGGTGTTTATCATTATTTGGCAGCGGAAATTAAATTAGGACCGTAGTTAGGAAATATTTTATCAGAGTAAACCACCATATTTTATAATAATAAATATATTTGGATAAAACCCAAGTTTTTGTTACAAACAGGTTTATAGGGATAAACCCTATTTTATTGAAATAAAACATCTTCTTTATTTAAGTAACTTTTATAGCCACTTTTCCAAGCCTTCAGTGCTGTCCAGCTGGCTTCTATTTGGCTTTCACATTTTGTTACCTGAAACGCGTTTAAAAACATTTTGTCAGTGGGAAATACTGGTGAGTGAATCCCAATTTAATCAAGACAGGTTTTATCAGTTTACAGCATTGAGGGCAACCCGCAATTACATTTGTTTACATCTACTTTAATTACCACCCACGGTATTGTCAATCCTGACTTGTGGTAATGTTACTACTTGTCACACCCCCAAAATCCACACGCGGAGTACCACCGCATGGAGGCGTGACATGACCAGGATCAAGCCACCAATCATATTGAACATATAAGTAAATAGCAATTATCATTCAATACGAAAGGTGTTTTCAAAACCAAACATAATCAAGTGTGTAGCGGAAGCAATAATATAAAAAACAACATGAGTATCAAGTTCACAAAAATGTAAATGTTTAACATGGAACTCCACAGTCCATGTGCCCACAACGATCGCGCCTCCCATGCAAGCCCCATGAGTACCTATGGTCCTGCAAGGCATGTAACAGAAAGTCAACAACTAGTTGAGCGAGTTCACAGTAGGAAAGTTTGTTGCATGACTAGGCGTTATTAACTAAGTCGTTCGTATGTTCCATTAGTGGGGGCTTCCCATGTTTGTATGTACTAGACTAGTTGTAACCATAAGTGTTCTTCTTAACCCGAGAACAGTAGTACGTACGAGGTTACGTAGGTTTTACGTAAGTGCCCTTCATATCCCGAGGACAGTGGTACGCCGGAGGTTTACGTAGGTTTTACGTAAGTGCCCTTCGTAACCGAGGCAGTAATGAGTATAAGTTTACGTAGGTTTTACGTAAGTGTCCTTCGCAACCCGAGGACAGTGATAAGTACAAGTATACGTAGGTTTTACGTATGGGTCCTTCGCATCCGAGGACGATGGTAGATAGTCTAGTGGTAGTGTAAGTACGAATAATTGTCCAATCCCATTCCCTACCCACGGGAATCCCATGCCTTGGTAAGAGTGTGAACTCACCTTGGTTTGCTCGGCAGAACACGAAAAAGGTTACTTGAGCTAAGAGGGGTCAACCACGTCCTAACATGTTTCGAGTACATATGGATCATGGCAAACACGACAACAGTCAAGTACATCAGTTACCAACGTAAAGCCCAACTTGTGCGACTAGAACATAATGGGCTGAATTGTAAGTCCACTAACATCTTGTGCGAGTGGATCGTTGAAACCCAAACACTGCCCGGCCCAATATAACAAAGTAGTCCAACATGCATACGGCCCAATAAACAAACAGGAGTCTCGTGCGGTCCAGACGGACTTGTGCGACCCGGATAATCTTGTGCGATTGGGATTTTAGGCTTTGAGGCCCAGCCGTATAATAGTGTGTATGGCCCAAGCCTTGTGCGATCCACAAGGTCTTGTGCGATCAGGCAAAAGCTGTGTTTTACACTGTGTTTAATCAGTTGTATTAGTATTGTGTGACTGAACTTGTGCGATCAGATCTTGTATGATCTGATCTTGTGCGATCAGAAACATGTGCGATCGAGAAAGAGCTTGTGCGATTCTTTTTACTTATCCGGATATTATGCTATTCGGTTATAATCATTCAAAAGTTTCCAAACTTCCATTCAATTAACCAATGCTAACAGTTTCAATCATGCATAATCTCGATCAAACCAAACAAATCTTCATTAATTCATATGAACCCTAATTATATTCTAAACATAAACATCGATCATAATTATCAACACGGCTCATGACTTGATTACTAGCATGCATCCTATCAACACAACAATCATTCGAACATAGGCACATCACACCCGATTGACACATGTTCGGTTCTAAATCATGGCTCACAACTTAAATCACTAGCATGCTTAACAATGAAATAAACCAACAATTCATCCATATATATTAGTCTACCGTCGATTAATCATGCAATCATTACAACATCAAAGGATGAACAACCCTATATGATCCGTACATATCATACATGTGAGCCGATTATGTGAATATCAATATTAACCGTTTACATCATCAATCCTATATCATTCCTACCTCATCATGTAGAGCATGTAGAGTACAACATCATACAATCATGAAAGCAATAGATGAGACGCTAACCGGTTAGAGAAAAGACAAGGATTGATCCGGATAGAAAGCTTAGATAGAGATGAAGGTGTTGCCGTCGAGTTTGAGAGGGAGAGAAGGAGAGGTATTAGGGTTTTGTGTGTTTTCTTGTTTTGCAACAATTGAGAAGTGTTAACCTCCTCATGAGGTTATGCGTATGAGAGGTGGGCTGAACCCATCATAGGCTGCCCATGTGTTTCGAGTATAAGGGGGTGCAGGGTTGGGCCGAGAGGATGTGGAAGATGAAGAACGAGTTGTGCGGCCCAAGAGGGCTTGTGCGATTGAACGGTTGTAGTGCGGTTACAACGTACACATACATTATACACATAATCATATAACATAACAAACATAACATTCATTAATCACCAACATTCACATAGTTACGAAATGTTTGAACACGTTACACTAAGCACAAAGATAGGTTCTGAATTACGAGTTGTCACATTATCCCCAACTTGAAAGAAATTTCGTCCCGAAATTTAGCATGCGGTTACTGAGGAAGCTAGTTGTGTTGAGTAGTTTACTGATTTTCCTGGGGTATCACATCATCCCCCCGTTGATTTGGAATTTCGTCCCGAAATTCCGTAGTAGCTTCAGCCTCAGTAGTAGTTGCATTGCTTTCGAATAAGTGGGGATACCTGAGTTTCATTTGGTCTTCTCGTTCCCAGGTGAACTCTGGGCCACGACGGGAGTTCCAACGGACTCGTACAAGAGGTATTCTAGTGTGCTTGAGGACCTTAACGTCTTGATCCATGATTTCAACTGGTTCCTCGACGAATCGCAACTGTTCGTCGATAGTGAGCTCCTTCAAAGGAACTATGAGGGTCTCATCTGACAGACACTTCTTCAGATTCAACACGTGAAAGACGTTATGAACTCCACCGAGTTCTGCTGGTAGGTTTAGTCTGCAGGCCACCTTGCCTATTCTTTCTATAATTTCGAACGGTCTGACATAACGTGGATTGAGTTTGCCTCGTTTACCAAAACGAACTACACCCTTCCAAGGTGAGACTTTGAGTAGCACTCGATCCCCAACCTGGAACTCGAGTGGTTTCCTGCGCTTATTAGCGTAGCTTTTCTGACGGTCACGAGCTGCCGCCATGCATTGCCATATCTGTGCAATACGTTCGGTAGCATCAACTACCAATTCTGGTCCTGTGATCTGACTATCGCCCACCTCTGCCCAACAGAGAGGTGATCGGCATTTACGTCCGTACAATGCCTCGAATGGAGCGGCTTGAATGCTGGTGTGGTAACTGTTATTGTACGAGAACTCCACTAACGGGAGGTGCTTTTCCCAGCTGTTGCCGAAGTCGATAACACACGCCCGAAGCATGTCTTCGAGAGTTTGAATAGTGCGCTCAGACTGCCCATCCATCTGAGGGTGATAAGCTGTGCTCATGTTTAATCGAGAGCCAAAAGATTTATGCATCGCTTGCCATAGTTCTGAAGTGAATCGTGCATCATGATCCGAAATAATGGAGGTTGGCACCCCGTGCCTCGAAACCACTTCTTTCAAGTAGACGTCTGCCAAGGTAGAGAACTTGTCTGTTTCCTTAATAGCCAGGAAGTTTGCAGACTTTGTGAGTCGATCCACGATCACCCAAATAGTATCATTCCCACGTTGAGATCTAGGCAGGCCCGTAACAAAATCCATGGAAATTTCCTCCCATTTCCATTGTGGTATCTTTGGTTGCTGAAGTAGGCCTGATGGTTTCTGGTATTCCGATTTGACTCTCGCACAAGTCAAGCATTTGCTGACATAAGTTGTTACGTGGGCCTTCATACTAGGCCACCAATACGTAGTTCTGAGATCGTGGTACATTTTATACGAGCCTGGATGTACCGAGTAGCGAGACTTATGAGCTTCGTCCATTACTAGCTCACGTAAGTCGCCATAAAGTGGGACCCAAATACACCCTGTTACATGATACGCGCCGTCTTCCCTTTGTTCTAACCGTTGCCTTGAACCGCGCAGGGCTTCAGCCCTGACATTTTCTGGTTTCAATGCTTCCACCTGAGCATCTCGTATCTGTGCAGGAAGACTAGACTGAATAGTAAGTTGTAATGCTCGTACGCGTCTAGGTACCGTATCCTTTCGACTGAGAGCGTCAGCCACAACATTGGCTTTGCCCGGATGGTACTTGATGGCACATTCATAATCATTCAGTAGCTCAACCCATCGACGTTGACGCATGTTCAATTCCTTCTGCTTGAAGATATGCTCGAGACTCCTGTGATCGGTGTAGATAGTGCACTTGGTACCGTACAGGTAATGTCGCCATATCTTAAGCGCGAAAACAACAGCTCCCAGCTCTAAATCGTGTGTAGTGTAATTCCGTTCATGAACCTTGAGTTGACGCGATGCATAAGCAATGACCTTGTCACGCTGCATTAACACACATCCAAGACCCTGGATGGATGCGTTGCAATAAACCACAAAATCGTCCGTGCCCTCTGGCAATGAGAGAATAGGTGCGCTGCAGAGCCTATCTTTTAGGTGCTGAAAAGCGGTTTCTTGAGTACTACCCCAACGGTAGGTGACACCCTTCTGTGTCAGTAGTGTAAGTGGCTGTGCAATCTTTGAGAAGTCTTTGATGAACCGTCTGTAATAACCCGCCAAACCCAAGAATTGGCGTATCTCCGTTGGTATACGTGGTGCAGGCCAGTTCCTGATCGAGTCTACCTTGGATGGATCCACATGAATCCTGTCCTTGTTTACCACGTGGCCTAGAAAGTGGACTTCACGAAGCCAGAAGTCGCATTTCGAAAACTTGGCGTATAACTGTTCTGTTTGAAGGAGCTTCAAAATAAGTCGCAAATGCTGCTCGTGTTCCTCCTGATTCTTGGAGTAGATCAGGATGTCGTCGATGAAGACAATCACAAACTTGTCTAAATAAGGCTTGCACACTCTGTTCATAAGATCCATGAAGACTGCCGGTGCGTTCGTTAGCCCGAATGGCATGACAAGGAACTCGTAGTGGCCGTAGCGAGTTCTAAATGCTGTTTTGGAGACGTCCTCATCCCGGACTCTCAGCTGATGGTAGCCTGACCTCAGATCTATCTTTGAGTAGTAGCTCGATCCTTGCAACTGATCGAACAAATCATCAATACGTGGAAGAGGATAGCGGTTCTTCACTGTCACCTTGTTGAGTTCACGATAATCAATGCACATCCTGAAGGTACCGTCCTTCTTTTTCACGAATAATACTGGAGCTCCCCAAGGCGAAGAGCTAGGACGAATAAAACCCCTATCCAAGAGTTCTTGCAGTTGCTTAGACAGTTCTTCCAGCTCAGTTGGAGCTAAGCGATATGGTGCACGTGCTATAGGTGCTGCTCCTGGAGCTAGTTCAATCTGGAATTCGACCTGGTGGTGAGGCGGTAGTCCAGGTAAATCATCAGGAAACACCTGAGGAAAATCGCGTACAACTGGGATATCCTCTAATCTCTTCTTTTTCGTTGATGCGTCTGTAACGAGTGCCAAGATGGCAGTGTGGCCCTTTTGCAAACATTTCTGAGCCTTCAAAAAGGAGATGATGCCAACCACGGCACCACTCTTGTCGCCTTGAACTTCGAGAGGTTCTTTACCAGAACGGAGAATACGAACTATCTTCTCCTTGCATAAGATCTCTGCTCGTTTTTTGGATAACCAATCCATACCAATGACGATGTCGAAACTACTCAGAGTTATAGGAATAAGATCGATAGAAAAAGTCTGACCAGCAAGGATAAGATTACAACCCTGAACTATGTGTGTGGCCTCTAGACTTTTACCGTTAGCTAACTCTACGACATGTTTAGTGCTCCGAAGTGTGGGTGTGCGCTTGAGCATTCGACTAACTTTCAAAGACATATAACTGGTATCTGCACCCGAATCAAATAATACAGTAACATAAAAGTCGTTGAGAAGAAACTTACCCATAACCACGTTAGGATCATTCCTTGCGTCACCCTGCCCTAACACAAATGCACGACCCCTAGCGCCGTTGTTTCCATCATTGTTATTTCCCCCATTGTTGTTCCCATTGCCTTGATTATTGTTGTTGTTGTTGTTCTGGTTTCGGTTTAACTGGGGGCAGTGTCTTTTGAAGTGACCTTCAGCACCACAATGAAAACATCCTTTGTTACCCTGTTGTTGGTTCTGCTGTGGTTGCTGCTGCTGCTGATTCTGAGTTACAGGCTGATGTGTGTAAAATGCAACATATAAATTACATCAAATGAGGCATAAAACTAACCCTTTTTAAGTACTAATGTTGGAAAAAGAGTGTTTTTGTCTTCCTTTTGTATTTTCAGGATGAAATGAGCTCAAATACACAAAAGAAGCAAAAAGACAGCTAATTCTAGCATAAATACAAGAAAAGGAACAAAAGTAGATTGCCCGAACCCTGAACGGCATCCTCCCAAGCAAAGAAGAGAAAACAGAAGACTGAACACGCCCCGTGCTCAGCCAGCACCGGGCCGTGCCCAAGAAGCAGCAGAAAAGACAAACTTGTAGAAGCTTCTATTGCCCACCACGGGGCCGTATCCAGTGAGCACGGGGGCGTGGCGAAAGTACAGTAGGCGCATTAATTGTAATTGCGAATTACAATTAATGAAGAGAGAGAGTGTCAGACGGGCACGGGGGCGTGTCCAGCGGACACGGGGCCGTGCCCAGCCTTCTGTTCAGCCTATAAATAGGAGTGCTTGGTTTCATTCCAACTCATCCCTTGGCACACCACCTCTCTCATACTTCATCCACCACCCACCACCACCACCATAACACCATCATCCACCACCATCATCCATTGTCCATCGTAGAGTGTGTGAGTCGTCTCGGGATCCAAGATTGATAGTAAGAGTTCTTGACAATCAAGGCCATGTTTGCCTAAGTCTCTTACATCACTTGGTGAAGACAAGTGTTTAGTATAATACTTTTTATTTTTAATCTTTTGCACTTTTTATTTGGTTTTGTATTAATGACTTTAATAACTAGTTACTTATGTTGAAGGTGATCTTTCCTTATCGTTTGTCCGTGGTGTCTTGGCATTATTTTACTGTCTATATAAAATAAAAGATTTTCACCATTCATATCTCCACGGTCTATATGGAGGTATGTTGGCTACCTGGTCGGGGGTTAAGGGAACGGTTTGGTAAGGGTCTTGCCCTTGTTCAGCGTTTAGAGGTCCTGCAAGGGACCTGGGTCAAATTTAGTAGGATCTCCTTCAATGCCCATAGGTATTGGATGGCGGGGATCCAAACTCTTTGACCCCCTCATAAGTTAACTACTATTAATACTATAACCCGGCTATTTAGGACTGTATCCCTGCTGACTCAGACTACTTAGCCGAGGGTAACGTCACCGCCAAAAGCGGGGCCTACCATAATTTGCATTAATAACTTAATTCATTATCTTCCAATAATCCAACCCTTTAGGATTGTATCCTTGCTGACTCAAACTACTGGGTTGAGGGTAACGTCGCCTCCAAAAGAGGGGCCTACTACAATAACTAAGATAATCTCTTAAACAAGTGCAAAAGTGCGAAAATAATCAAAGGTTATACTAATACGCGAGTCGGATCCAAGTGATTCATCTTGTCTATCTGTTTTTATTTTATTTTTATTTTTCAGCATTTAGTTAGTTTTTATTTTTCTAGTTTAAAAACCTTTTCTAACCTTTTTGATTTGATTAGACGTTGAGGATAAACCGGTACTAAAAGCTCTTGTGTCCTTGGATGACCTCGGTATCTTACCAACACTATACTACGTCCACGATGGGTGCACTTGCCCATATGTGTGTTTAGTGTTAGTGAATATCGTGTTTTATAAATTTAAAACTTGGCTAAAAGTGTAAAAAGGGCTTAAAACTATACATAAAAAATATATCACACTTCACGCACATCAAGTTTTTGGCGCCGTTGCCGGGGACACAAGGATTTTAAGAAAGTTAGGAATCAACGGCCTAATCATATTTTTATTTTTTTTAATTTTTTAGGATTTTCTTAGTTTTTCAGCTTTTGCAGAGCTCAGCACGGGCCGTGCCCGCTGAACACGCCCCCGGGCTCAATCATTGGAACTGGCAAACCTGTTTTAAGTCAGACAGTAAGCTGAACACGGGGCCGTGCTCACTCAACACGCCCCCGTGCCCAAGATTCTCTTACTGAAAACAGAACCGTTAGATCCCGGCGGTTGGTAACTTCTGACATAAACATGAGTGATAGTAATTCTTTTTACTTTCGGCACTCTTATGGTATGTGGTGTCAATTATGTGGAGGCGAACATGAAGAATTAAAATGTTACTTTCTAAATTACAGGCCCCACTATATAGACCCACCAATTCCTTATAACCTTAAGAGGGGCGAAAGTAAAAATAAGCACTATCTCTCCCTAGAATGCGCCCAGCCAGATATTCTAGGGGAAATGCTCCTTGACGAGTTATTTCAACTAGAAGAGCTAATTCTAAATTGGTCAAAAGAACTTAGGAAGGATTTTATTGATCCACCCCAAGACGATGACCATGAAGGAATGTTGGAACCGCATTCCGACAACCTCGTTGCTCCCGAAAATACCTTCATACCTAGAAAAGACTTGGACGATAGTCGTCCCTGTGCCGATTGTGCCGTGAAGGACTCTCCATCGACTTCGTTCGGTGCATACATAGACCTGAGCGATTCGGCATACACCTTCTTTAACGAGAGCCCAGGAAAGGGTTGGACTTGTCCACCTAGAATGAAAATAGGAATTACCCTCACCGACAACCTCTTGCGTTCTCGCCTTAGTATAGGACAATTAAGGTATCTTAGGCACTTTGGGGTTGTTCCAACCAATCAAGAGCCGCCCGATACAGGTAGGTTCCTTAAAAACTAGACAACTTCATAAAATGGTCCCTCGACACGGGGTCGTGTCCAGCCAACACGCCCCCGTGTTCACCAAAAGATTCCCTTCTGATCAGTACGTCAGAATACAGACAAACTGTGTCAGAACTCCACCGGCACACGGGGCCGTGTCCAACGAACACGGGGCCGTGTCCAGGATGCTGTCGTTTTCTATAAATGCAGCCAAGAATTCTGCACATTTGGACCAACTTGGGACAGAGATTTGAAGGAATCTTCTCTCAAACTATCCTAGGTAAGTCTAAAAGAAGGTTCCAACAACCCATCTTGTCCTTTCCTCTTCTAGTCATTTCCTTTCCATCTTTCTCCAAGAACCACCATTAAAAGTTTGAATTTTTCAAACTTTGTGGTAGGAAGCAATGAGTTTTGTTCAAGGAATCTTGGTAAAAACATGTTATGTAATATTGTTTTAAGTTATTAATGTTTAAAAAACCCCCACAAGTTCAGAAAATAACTTAAAACTTCAAGCTTCCTTACTTCAAAATTCTGCAGAAAGATGAACACGGGGCCGTGCTCAATGAGCACGGGGCCGTGTCCAGATACTGTTTCATCAAAATAAACTATTTTTCAGTTTATTTTGTAGAATGGCGAGTGAAGACAGCGAAACATCATCCGTGCATTCATCAAACAGCCGAAGAGGAAGGAGACCCTCCGTTGAAGCTACGGTTGTACACTATGTGATAGCATTAAGGGAGGCTCTCGACGAAATTACGTCAGTGGAGGAGGTCCTAATCGACCGTATCAACGATATTACGGTGGGACTCGAAAGCAGCTTCCAAGAAATTAACCTCTTGCACCAGAGGTTAAACATTCTTGTAGCACCCCCGATGGAGCCAATCCTTCCACAACAGGATTGGAATTTGGCACTCAGGGTTAACAACCCTACCGGGTGGGAAGACTTTCCGGCGGAACCTCCCGTGGAACACCAACCATAGATCCCGGTAGAAATCGAAACTCCTCAAACTAATGCCAATGAGCCCTCTTTTCTCCTTCCAAGGGAGGTGGAGGAGTGGCTCGCCGACATTTGAGGAAAGCCACACCTGGAAGAAGGAGTTTTAAAAGCCTTGTCTAACCAAGATTAGTAGCTTCTTGGAAATTTTGCTAATTAGAATAAAGTATAGGCTAGAAACTCCATGGTTTACTATTCCCTTATTTTTAGTATTATGTAATGTATCTCTATGGGGGCAATGAAATGATGGTTTTTAAAGTTTGATGGTTTATAATGAATAAAACACACTCGCAGTGGTAAATGATGAAAAAGGGAATGAGAAAAATGGCCCCATGCACAAGAACGAGGCAACCCGACACAAATCTCCATTACAGAAGGCTCAACATGGGCCATGCCCAACCAACACGGCCCCGTGCTAAACCACCTGCAGAAAAATGCCTAGTTCAGGTAACTGGACACGGCCCGTGTTCACCAGACACGCCCCCGTGTCCAGGCTTCTGTCTCATTTCTTTAATTTCTGTTACTGGCACTTGAACATGGGGCCGTGTCCGGTCCCCACGGGGCCGTGTCCAGACTGCCAGTAACATAAATCTTTGCTTTTTAACACCACATTACACATCCAATCAACCTAAAAATTTATTTTTGGGACACATTGAGGACAATGTGTAATTTAAGTGTGGGGGGGAAGCTAACACCTTGAAATTTTGCAAGTCCTAACAACAAGCCTTACACAAAACTCTATTGGAACCGCTAAACACCCCAAATTTTTTTCAAAATTTTTCATTTTTTTTACTTGTCTAAAGTTTAAGTTAGGAATCCTAAGATTAATAAGGTTATATTTTTACAAATTTTACAACCGAGAGCGTCGTGATAACAAGAACCAACATAAGAAAATTATGAAATGGCATAACAAGTCTAGTTAAAATTTGATTATATATACTTGAGCACATTAAAAAAAACCCCATTCCCACAAAAGTGAGTTTTGAGCCTTTATTGAGCATACAAATTTACATCCTTAGACTAAATGCTCATTTTTCGTTTCTTGTGTGAATAGCCGCTTGGTTCTTACAGCTCTAGAACTTGCCACGACGATTCATTCCCGGTCCTTACCAACTTAAACCCAAGTAAGTAAATGATGGAGGCATTAGGACTAACCATTTTTCTTTCCACACCATTATTTTTCATTTTTTTTACCACCTACCCAAAATCCCCCTAGTTAACCCCTTTGAGCCTAAACCTTTCATTTCTTTACCCTTTTTCACCCACCAAAAAAACCCTTTTTATTTTTCACCCTTTATTTTAGTAACAAGCTCGGTTTTTCGTAAACTCGTTCTTTTTCGTGTGATCAAAAAAAAAAAAAAAATTTTTTTGATGAAGTTGAAAAAAACAAACAAAGCTTTGCAAACAAAAGCTTGTTTGGAGAAATACTTCAAAAAAAAAAGTCACCAAAAACAAAGTGTTTTACGAAAACCGACGCTTTTTACGCTTTTCGCCCTTTTACTAACCACTAACCCAACCACCCACCTTTAGCCCAAGCCTAACCCTTCACCTAAAAAGTCCTCTTGATATCTACAAAGGTATAAAGTTAAAAAGGAGGAGGATTGATTGCTTGGCAAGCTTATGGTAGGAATAAGTTCCATGCCGCTCTCGAGTGATTCACTAAAAATACACCTTCGGCCGAGTGTTGAGTGATCCCCCGTGAGGTATGTGAACTTGTATATAAATGAAATTTTAAAAAGACATGCTATGCCCTAATAAGTAATTTATCTTATGAAACGTTCTAAATAAATCATAACGAATAGGATTGTAAATAAATAAAAATAAAACCCAAAAAATTCTTGGATTCCCGACACTCTATGACAAGCCAAAAACCTTCTCTTCTACCCATTCCATTTGGGAGTGTAAGCCACATATTTAAAGAGTTTTGCTTGAGGACAAGCAAAAGTTCAAGTGTGGGGGTATTTGATGTGTGTAAAATGCAACATATAAATTACATCAAATGAGGCATAAAACTAACCCTTTTTAAGTACTAATGTTGGAAAAAGAGTGTTTTTGTCTTCCTTTTGTATTTTCAGGATGAAATGAGCTCAAATACACAAAAGAAGCAAAAAGACAGCTAATTCTAGCACAAATACAAGAAAAGGAACAAAAGTAGATTGCCCAAACCCTCAACGGCATCCTCCCAAGCAAAGAAGAGAAAACAGAAGACTGAACACGGGGCCGTGCCCAAGAAGCAGCAGAAAAGACAAACCTGTAGAAGCTTCTATTGCCCAACACGGGGCCGTGTCCAGTGAGCACGGGGGCGTGGCGAAAGTACAGCAGGCGCATTAATTGTAATTGCGAATTACAATTAATGAAGAGAGAGAGTGTCAGACGGGCACGGGGGCGTGTCCAGCGGACACGGGGCCGTGCCCAGCCTTCTGTTCAGCCTATAAATAGGAGTGCTTGGTTTCATTCCAACTCATCCCTTGGCACACCACCTCTCTCATACTTCATCCACCACCCACCACCACCATAACACCATCATCCACCACCATCATCCATTGTCCATCGTAGAGTGTGTGAGTCGTCTCGGGATCCAAGATTGATAGTAAGAGTTCTTGACAATCAAGGCCATGTTTGCCTAAGTCTCTTACATCACTTGGTGAAGACAAGTGTTTAGTATAATACTTTTTATTTTTAATCTTTTGCACTTTTTATTTGGTTTTGTATTAATGACTTTAATAACTAGTTACTTATGTTGAAGGTGATCTTTCCTTATCGTTTGTCCGTGGTGTCTTGGCATTATTTTACTGTCTATATAAAATAAAAGATTTTCACCATTCATATCTCCACGGTCTATATGGAGGTATGTTGGCTACCTGGTCGGGGGTTAAGGGAACGGTTTGGTAAGGGTCTTGCCCTTGTTCAGCGTTTAGAGGTCCTGCAAGGGACCTGGGTCAAATTTAGTAGGATCCCCTTCAATGCCCATAGGTATTGGATGGCGGGGATCCAAACTCTTTGACCCCCTCATAAGTTAACTACTATTAATACTATAACCCGGCTATTTAGGACTGTATCCCTGCTGACTCAGACTACTTAGCCGAGGGTAACGTCACCGCCAAAAGCGGGGCCTACCATAATTTGCATTAATAACTTAATTCATTATCTTCCAATAATCCAACCCTTTAGGATTGTATCCTTGCTGACTCAAACTACTGGGTTGAGGGTAACGTCGCCTCCAAAAGAGGGGCCTACTAAAATAACTAAGATAATCTCTTAAACAAGTGCAAAAGTGCGAAAATAATCAAAGGTTATACTAATACGCGAGTCGGATCTAAGTGATTCATCTTGTCTATCTGTTTTTATTTTATTTTTATTTTTCAGCATTTAGTTAGTTTTTATTTTTCTAGTTTAAAAACCTTTTCTAACCTTTTTGATTTGATTAGACGTTGAGGATAAACCGGTACTAAAAGCTCTTGTGTCCTTGGACGACCTCGGTATCTTACCAACACTATACTACGTCCACGATGGGTGCACTTGCCCATATGTGTGTTTAGTGTTAGTGAATATCGTGTTTTATAAATTTAAAACTTGGCTAAAAGTGTAAAAAGGGCTTAAAAATATACATCAAAAATATATCACACTTCACACACATCACAGGCCGTGGGCTCCTACAATCCTTGGCCTCATGACCCATCTTGAGACACCTCTGACAACGACCTTTGTTGCACTGGCCACTGTGGTGTCTGTTACAATTGTTGCACCTTGGGTGATTCCCTCGATACACACCCCTTCCCTGATTGCCCGAAGATTGCTGACCAGGGCTCTGATAGTTGTCAGTCTTTCGCTGCTGCACCTGAGACTGAACTGAAGCTGAACCCTTGCGGGAATCCCCCTCCCATTTCCTCTTGTTGTCACTGGGAGTAGCAGGAGTGGTAGGAGTGGTAGCGGTAGTAGTAGCACTGATGCGCTTAGGTAACCTGTTCTGATCCACTGCCTGGTCTGTGAGGCGATGTGCAAGATGTTGAATATCCTGGATATTGTCGATGTTAGCCGATGTCACATGGCTCTGAATTTCTGACGCTAGACCCTTGAGATACAACTCGATGCGCTGATTGGAGGGTCCACCATAGTTGGACACAAGATGGCCAGCTCGTTTGACCATTTCGTATAAGCTTCAATTTCCGACCCTGTCATTTTCAGATGAAAGAACTCCACTTCTAACTTGTGGATGTCATCACGTGTGCAGTATTCCCTCTTGATAAGTTCCTTGAAATCATTCCAAGGGGTGGCGTTAGCAGCTGCCAACCCTAAAATCTGAACTTGCGCGTTCCACCAAGTCAGCGCAATGCCTTCCAAAGTACCAGTGGCGTACTTCACCCTGCGAGCCTCATGGCATTCACACATCTCAAATACTGACTCGAGCTTTTCGAACCAATGGGGGAGTCCCACTGCTCCCTCTGTGCCACTGAACGTGCTAGGACAACCGTCCATAAAATTCTTGAAAGTGCAAACAGGTGGCTGAGCGTGTTGACCTATTGTGTATAAGAATAGGACAAGGTTAAACACAAGAGTTGGTTTAGGAGTGTAGGATCTAGAGATCCTAGTGTGAGTTACGACTGAAGGATATACCTCCAGCTTGTGCGGCTGCAAGTGCCGCAGCAACTTGTTCGTTAATGAGAGTCGTCAACTGGGCTTGGGTCATGTTAATACGTCCGGCCATGATCTTCATAGCAAAGGTAATCATAAGTGAGAGAGGTTCGCAAAAAGTGCGATGTCAGAAGAGAGTAAGCACACAAAGGTTCTCAAGCAGTAACAGTTTTGTATATCTAAGCATACCATGAGCAAAGTTCTATGTAATCTAGCAAGTAGGCAATAATACATAAACCATATTACCTAGGATGTTGAGTCTCGCACGTGGAGCGAGGCGTCATTGTGGATCGTTGAGCACTGTACTGGTTATAGTCTAGTTTTAATAAAAACGTTTTCCCCTTATTAAAACCAAGTTCTCTATAACCAATGGCTCTGATACCAATCTGTCACACCCCCAAAATCCACACGCGGAGTACCACCGCATGGAGGCGTGACATGACCAGGATCAAGCCACCAATCATATTGAACATATAAGTAAATAGCAATTATCATTCATCAATACGAAAGGTGTTTTCAAAACCAAACATAATCAAGTGTGTAGCGGAAGCAACAATATAAAAACCAACATGAGTATCAAGTTCACAAAAATGTAAGTGTTTAACATGGAACTCCACAGTCCATGAGCCCACAACGATCACGCCTCCCATGAAAGCCCCATGAGTACCTATGGTCCTACAAGGCATGTAACAGAAAGTCAACAACTAGTTGAGCGAGTTCACAGTAGGAAAGTTTGTTGCATGACTAGACGTTATTAACTAAGTCGTTCGTATGTTCCATTAGTGGGGGCTTCCCATGTTTGTATGTACTAGACTAGTTGTAACCATAAGTGTTCTTCCTAACCCGAGAACAGTTGTACGTACGAGGTTTACGTAGGTTTTACGTAAGTGCCCTTCATATCCCGAGGACAGTGGTACGCGGGAGGTTTACGTAGGTTTTACGTAAGTGCCCTTCGTAACCCGAGGCAGTAATGAGTATAAGTTTACGTAGGTTTTACGTAAGTGTCCTTCGCAACCCGAGGATAGTGATAAGTACAAGTATACGTAGGTTTTACATATGGGTCCTTCGCATCCGAGGAGGATGGTAGATAGTCTAGTGGTAGTGTAAGTACGAATAATTGTCCAATCCCATTCCCTACCCACCAGGAATCCCATGCCTTGGTAAGAGTGTGAACTCACCTTGGTTTGCTCGGCAGAACACGAAAAAGGTTACTTGAGCTAAGAGGGGTCAACCACGTCCTAACATGGTTACCATATGAGTCAGGTTTTGGTTTCAAGTAATGCACGTATGTTTACACATAAACTAACAGGTTTCGAGTACATATGGATCATGGCAAACACGACAACATCAAGTACATCAGTTACCCACGTAAAGCCCAACTTGTGCGACTAGAACATATTGGGCTGAATTGTAAGCCCACTAACATCTTGTGCGAGTGGATCGTTGAAACCCAAACACTGCCCGGCCTAATATAACAAAGTAGTCCAACATGCATACGGCCCAATAAACAAACAAGAGTCTCATGCGGTCCGAACGGACTTATGCGACCCGGATAATCTTGTGCGATTGGGATTTTGGGCTTTGAGGCCCAGCCGTATAATAGTGTGTGTATGGCCCAATCCTTGTGCGATCAGCACTAACTTGTGCGATCCACAAGGTCTTGTGCGATCAGCCAAAAGCTGTGTTGTACACTGTGTTTAATCAGTTGTATTAGTCTTGTGTGACTGAACTTGTGCGATCAGATCTTGTATGATCTGATCTTGTGCGATCAGAAACATGTGCGATCGAGAAAGAGCTTGTGCGATTCGTTTTACTTATCCGGATATTATGCTATTCGGTTATAATCATTCAAAAGTTTCCAAACTTCCATTCAATTAATCAATGCTAACAGTTTCAATCATGCATAATCTCGATCAAACCAAACAAATCTTCATTAATTCATATGAACCCTAATTATATTCTAAACATAAACATCGATCATAATTATCAACACGGCTCATGACTTGATTACTAGCATGCATCCTGTCAACACAACAATCATTCGAACATAGGCACATCACACATGTTCGGTTCTAAATCATGGCTCACAACGTAAATCACTAGCATGCTTAACAATGAAAAAAACCAACAATTCATCCATATATATTAGTCTACAGCCGATTAATCATGCAATCATTACAACATCAAAGGATTAACAACCCTATATGATCCGTACATATCATACATGTGAGCCGATTATGTGAATATCAATATTAACCGTTTACATCATCAATCCTATATCATTCCTACCTCATCATGTAGAGCATGTAGAGTACAACATCATACAATCATGAAAGCAATATATGAAACACTAACCGGTTGGAGAAAAGACAAGGATTGATCCGGATAGAAAGCTTAGAGAGAGATGAAGGTGTTGCCGTCGAGTTTGAGAGGGAGAGAAGGAGAGGTATTAGGGTTTTGTGTGTTTTCTTGTTTTGACAATTGAGAAGTGTTAACCTCCTCATGAGGTTATGCGTATGAGAGGTGGGCCGAACCTATCATGGGCTGCCCATGTGTTTCGAGTATAAGGGGTGCAGGGTTGGGCCGAGAGGATGTGGAAGATGAAGAACGAGTTGTGCGGCCCAAGAGGGCTTGTGCGATTGAACGGTTGTAGTGCGGTTACAACATACACATACATTATACACATAATCATATAACATAACAAACATAACATTCATTAATCACCAACGTTCACATAGTCATGAAATGTTTGAACACGTTACACTAAGCACAAAGATAGGTTCTGAATTACGAGTTGTCACACTACTCACAGTGTAGTAACAAGTTATGTATACAAAACCCCAACATACCGACGATAATTGTAGAATCACAAATACTCAATCACTGTTAATTACAATTTAAAACAATTGAGGTTTTGTAAAAACAGTTCACAAAAAGGTTTCACAAAAAGAGGATTATTCACATTGCTATCTTAGGTAATTTCATGTGGCTTCCTGGTTATAATCTATAAATTTTAAATAATGGACACGTGTTAGTATAATAACCCAATTTTACATTAGTTATACCCTCCCCGAGACAGAACTCCAACGACTACGTCGGGCAGAGCCTTGACAGCCGTTACGGAGCACTAAATCAATCGGGCAGCATAACTAATATGTAACCGGGGGTTAAAATACTTACAACGAGGCATAATTTCGCTATTTTAGTGGGTATATCACCCGGGTATTACTTATACTATAGAGAAATTGAGAGAGAATATCGAAATTTGAACAATGGAACTGAAGGCCAATCGTTCCAATTTATAGTGCTGATACAGCACTTCCTCACGGCCCGCGAAAGAAACATAAGGGGCCTTCGCGCCCCGCGACGTAGGCCGGGTAGGCCCTCGCTTGGCCCGATCACCGGTATAGCCTTTACACGTTGTGACACGTGGCAGCTCCAGGGCTTGCCGCTTGTTCTCTCGCTCGCGACCCACGTAAGACGAAGACTAAGTCTTCGCGGCCTGCGAGAGATCATAAAAATTAATTTTTATTTAATTTTTATAAAAATAAAGGTATTTAGGGCCATTTTACGTATACGGGGTGTATTTTAAGACATTTAGGGACATTCTAAATATTTTAGCAGTGTAGGAAATATTTTAGGAGGGAAGTTATATCCTCCCCACCTTGTTTTAGAACTTGTCCTCGAGGTCTACTGGAATAGGTATGGGTATTTCCTCTGCATCTCTGATTCAAGCTCCCATGTATACTTTGGTCCTCTCTTGGAATCACTACTTTGACTAGAACTAGTCTCTTTTGTTTGAGATTCTTGACTTTTCTGTCTTCAATCTGTAGAGGTTTTTCTACAAATATAAGCTTTTCATTTACCTCTATGTCTTTGAGAGGTACTACTAATGATTCATCGGCTAAACACTTTTTGAGATTGCATACATGAAATACATCATGCATTCCTGCCATTTCTTCTGGCAGTTGTAGCTGATAAGCTACTGGTCCTATCCTTCTAATAATCTCAAAGGGTCCAACATACCTGGGGCTTAGCTTTCCTTTCTTGATGAATCTTACCACTCCTTTCCAAGGAGAAACTTTTAATAGGACCTTGTCTCCTACCTGAAATTCCAACGGCTTTCGCCTGTTATCAGCATAACTCTTTTGTCGATCACGTGCTGCTTTTAGTCTTTCCTTAACTTGGATAATTTTATCTGTTGTTTCTTGTACTATCTTGGGTCTAGATAATTTCTTTTCTCCAATTTCTGCCCAACAGACTGGAATTCGGCACTTTCGTCCATAAAGTGCTTCGAATGGTGCAACATTGATACTGGTATGATAGTTGTTATTGTCAGAAAATTCTATTAATGGTAGATGATCGTCCCAACTTCCCCCGAAATCAATTACACAAGCTCTAAGCATGTCTTCCATTATCTGAATTGTCCTTTTGCTTTGTCCGTCCGTTTGAGGATGGTAAGCAATGCTTAGATTTAGCTTGGTTCCCATTGCTTTTTGGAAACTAGTCCAAAAATGAGAGGTAAAACGGCTATCTCTATCAGAAACAATTGATAATGGAATTCCATGTAATGAAACTACTTCATTTACATACAACTTGGCTAACTGTTCCATACTGAAAGTTTTCTTCATTGGTAAGAAATGAGCTGACTTGGTTAGCCTGTCTACAATCACCCAGATTGTATCATTACCTTTTCTTGTCTTGGGTAATTTGGTAATAAAATCCATTGTTATCAATTCCTATTTCCACACCGGCATTTCTAACTATTGTAATAAACCTGAGGGTTTTTGATGTTCAGCTTTAACTTGTGAACAGGTTAAACACTTAGAAACATAAGCTGCTATATACTTTTTCATTCCTATCCACCAAAAATTCTTTCTTAAATCCCGGTACATTTTATCATTTCCAGGATGTATTGTATACTTAGACTTATGGGCTTCTTCTAATATTCGGTGGCGTAGGTTTCCTTGTTTAGGTACCCAAATTCTTTCCTTATGGAATCTCCAAATTCCATCTGTTCCTTGTTCTAATTCCTCAATCATCCCTTTCAATTTTTCAGTATCATCTTTGATTACTGATTCCTGTGCCTCTCTAATCTGTTCATTTAAATCTATCTGCAGATTTAATTTAAGAGAACGTACTCTTTTTGGCTTTTCATGACACTTTCGACTTAAAGCTTCAGCAACTACATTAGCCTTTCCTGCATGATGCTGGATATTACAATCATAATCACTGAGAATTTCCATCCAGCGTATCTGTCTCATATTCAACTCCTTTTGCCCAAAAACATATCTTAAACTCTTATGATCGGTGAAAATGGTTAGCTTACTACCGTAAAGGTAATGTCTCCAAATTTGTAAGGCAAAAATTATGGCTCCTAATTCTAGATCATGTGTTGTATAATTTTCTTCATGATTCTTAAGTTGTCTAGAGGCATAGTGTGGTAACCGAGGAAAATCCACGGTCGTCCTAATCTATCGCTTCACTCCTCTGAGTTGCTTATCAAATTTCGGGACGGAATTTCTTTCAAGTTGGGGATGATGTGACAACTCGTATTTCCAAGGCCATTCCTTGTACTAGTTCTTTTGATGTTGTCTTATGTTATATTTACGCATGCCGTGCTTGAATGAGTGAACACACTGCTTAATGAGTTGTTTGATTACTTAATGGGTTGTTTGATTATTCTTGTTTGGTTTACTAAATATTATGAAATTTGTATAGTAGTTCAACCGTACACTCTCCACCTAGCATACCAATTATCGGGTCGCACACCCCTCTCCTTTGATCGGCTAACTTAGCTTTCAGCCCTAAAACTCAAGCCTAACCGGGCCCGGTCCACCTTGTTTGGGTACATACACGTATATGGCTTGTGTGTGTGGTATTATTATTGTTGCAAAACACTAAGCTTAGCAAACCCTATTCTCCCTTCCCTTTCTACACCCGACGGCAACAGGAAGGCGCCCCACTCAGTCGCATCCATTCCAAAACACTCTCACTCCAAGCCCTCACTTCCTATTCTCCTACCGGTTAGTGTGTTAATTGTGTTTGAACATATGTATGTGACCGTGGTTATAATAGTTGATGTGTTACATGAATAGTATGATAAACCAATATCAATATGATTGCATGGGGTTGGTAGAATTCTGTGACAATCGACTGATGTGGAACATTCACAGTGGTTTGAGCGATCATCAGGGTGTAGGGTGTGTTTATATGGGATAACTAATATTGGTAGTATAATAATGCATATAATATTGGTAGTATAATAATGTATATGAATTAGGGTTTTGCTAGATTCCATGCTGAATATGTTGACCGTATGAATGGGGTTAATAATTAATGTGCCATGATAATAAAGGTTTTGATAAAATTGTGTTTTTAATAATAATGGTTGTGATGGTTATAAGGGTCTTGTGAACCGAAAAGAATGATAAGTGTTTTGTTAAATGTTGTGTAGCATAATGACTCACAGAACAGGATGGATGTGGTATAATAATGACATTCATTACAATACTAGGATATTTGAGTTGATTCTGTTTGAAGGATTGATGTTAATTGCAAAGGAAATAATTAAGGACATTCGATTATACGGAAAGTGTTCTAAATGAAACTGATTGATCGAAACGGAACGGAATGCGGGTTGTGAATCATTGATTCGGAATTAACCGTTTAGCCGAGTAAATCATGGGTGGTTATGGAAATTGCCATAAATTACGGTACTGTGTAACCGAAACCGTGCAATCAAGTAGTCGCACACTGTGAAATTTGTATGTTACCTATCAAACGCACGGTGTGGGTCGCACACTTTCCCCGGAGTCGCATACTTACATGATGGGCTCTTAACCCGATTTGGCTACATCAGTTAATGGGCCGCACATTTGTTCGATTCGGACCCATTATGGACTGTGCGATTGGAAGGGAATCGCACACTTTAATTTGGTCACACAGCTCCTTAGAGTTGCGTGGCATTGGGCCAAACATGTTTCTGGGCCGTACATTAGCTACTGGGCCCAATCAGAAAATAAACTACATGAGCCGGTCGCACACTTAGGGGCGGACCGCACACTTATGTCGGGCCTTGATTTGAGTGGACTGTACACACCCATGATGGTTGCTCGGGGCTGTTACGTGTTAACTGAAACTTGGACTTGTGAAGTAACCTTGTATGTGGCTCAATAATCTGCTGTGTGGATAAACTTTGTTAACATGAAGGATGTTGGGCATGGCTAACTGTTATAGCATGTATAACGATGTGTATATTTCATGAATATAATTTGTGTAATATGTAACAAAGTAAGTGGTTCAATGTGAATACAAAATTGATTATTATTGATAACCGTGTTAGGATCCGATTGACCAACTCTGAGTAAAGTAATCCAATTAACCGAGCAAAGCTAAGGTGAGTTCATTTCTTTTGAGCATGCGTCCCGGTGGGGGGGGACAATCAAACGGGTATTCCTGAAAGGAATACACCTTTTCTAGGTAAAACTGGGATGTTGGATAATACACTCATTCCTATCACTTTAAGTCCCATCTTATACCGAATTAGTTACCTAAGAGGTAACGGGTATTAGTTGATAGCGCTATTAGGCTTGGCAACCTCACACCGTACCTGAGAGGACGGGCGTGAACTAATGACCTTAAATGACGACCAATGTTTTGATAGGGGCATTGGGGACGGGCAAACAATCTGACGCCATCTTGAGGTACTCGAGTTATTATCAACATTGTTATTAAACTGAACTAAACACTTGGCAACTAACGTTTTGTAAAACTGTGAACTCGCCGGCTTTGTGCTGATACACTTGTTGCATGCTCGCAGGTCGTTAGGTTCTTGGATGTGGAACTTGCTGTCTGGAATTGCTGGAGGGGTCATGGGTCGAGAAGTTTATAAACATGCGACAAGACTATTAGTTTTCATATATTTACTTTTGAAAATTGAACAATGATTTACTTTCTGCTTCCGTGAACATGTTAAACTTTAAGTTATGTTTTGAGAATACTTTCACGTAATAAATTTGATCTTTTATACAATATCTTGGTAATAGTTCAATGTGATTGGTGGCTGGATCCTGATACATCACACGCCTAGCAGGGTTTCCGCATGTGGTATTTTGGGGGTGTGGCAGTTTGGTATCTGAGCCTCTGGTTATAGTGAACTAGGTTTTATAACGTTTTTATAAGACCAGACTATAACCGAACAATTCTGAATTCGACCATGACACTCAGCTCCAGATTGCAAGGTTCGTCTCTCATTTATTTATTGCACAACATAACTAGAGTACATTCATGTATGACATTGCATATAATTGCACACTTAGCACTATAGTATGAGTTCCTGTGTTATTGGCCTACGTTATGTGATTGATCGTGTGACATTTTCCCTAAACCTTCGTTATCCATGTTTGTGGTGTCTTTTGTCTTGCTACTCGAATCTGAGGAACCTTTTAACGTGAGTTAAGAGAAGCTGAGATAAACATGCAAATCGCATTATTATTATGGGTGCACACATAGTAATAATGTGGGGTGCATGCAAGTCCCAGTGAGGCTTAACGAGTGAGAAAGGGGTTCCGTTCCATTATCTGACGTGATGGTAGAACTCAGTAATCTGTAGAAGTCATAGCGATGTTTGACTCCTACCCAACCCCAACCCCAACCCCAATCCCTAACCTTTTCCACTTTTCTTATATAGAATCATGAGTGGACGTGGCGGACGTAATGATAGACGCGGTGGCGGCCGCGGCAGTGGACATGGCAACATTGTTATGTCCCAGGCAGAACTGACTGATTTAATTAATACTCGTGTGGCTGAAGCTTTAGTGGCTCAGCAGGCTGGTATGTTATGTACCAAACGCTCCTTATTCCTGTGTCGTGTACTCGACTCTTACTCGTGTCTTGTGTTTTCTTTCGTCTTTAGGTCAACACGTGAACCAGAATCAGAACAATCCGCCTGCTTGCACGTTCAAGATATTCATGGATTGTAAGCCACAGATGTTCAGTGGGACTGAAGGAGCAGTGGGATTACTCCGTTGGTTTGAGAAAGCTGAGTCGGTTTTCGCTTTGTGTAACTGTCCTGCTAGGGACAGGGTGAAGTACGCTTCAGGCACTCTTGAGGATGGTGCCTTGACTTGGTGGAATGCCCAAGTCCAGATGCTGGGTATTGAAATGACGAAGGCAACTACTTGGGACGACTTTAAGGAACTGATGAGGGAAGAGTACTGCCTACGCGATGAAGTCCAAAAGCTGGAAAATGAGTACTACAACCTGAAGATGGCAGGATCGGAGATCGAGGCGTATACGAAACGATCTCATGAACTTGCGAATATGTGTCCTAACCTATCACGACCACCACATCGAAGAATTGAGCTGTACATCAACGGTCTGGCACCGCAAGTCAAGGGTTTGGTCACTGCAGCGAATCTTGACAACTTGCCTCGAATCATCCGCTTAGCCCACAAGATCACTGACTAGGAGAAGCAGCGTGGCTCGTTACCACCACATGTTTCTACGACTTCCACTACTGCTACAGCTACCACACCCGCTACGGATAACAAACGTAAGTGGAACGATACAGACAAGGTGTCCAACTCAAACCAGTCACAGAAGAAGCCAGACAACAGTAACAATCTCAGTTTTAGTTAGTCATCCTCTGTTAATCAGAATCAGAGCAACAACTCGAACCAAGGTTCCTACGCGGGGAAACAACCAAAGTGTAGCAAGTGCAACTATCATCACCGTGGACCGTGCACCCGAATCTGTCACAGATGCAATAAAGTGGGTCATATGGCAAGGGATTGCAGGGCCCCGTTCCCAAAGCAGCAGCAACAGCAACCTCCACAGCAACAGCAACAACAAGAAAGACAACAACCTCAGCAAAACCAGGTTAATCGAAAGGGATGTTTCCAGTGTGGAGACGAGGGTCACTTCAGGAGAGATTGGCCTCAACTGAATCAGAATGCAGGGAATAATAGCAAGAACACTGGGAACAATAACAACAGAAATAATGGTGGGAATGGTGCGCGTGGAAGAGTGTTTACCATCGGAGCTGGTGAAGCCAGGAACGATGGGAATGTCGTGACCGGTACATTTTCTGTGAACAACCTATTTGCTTCTGTTTATTCGACTCTGGTGCCGATTGGAGTTATGTGTCCTTGGGGTTCAGTCGTCAGTTAGGGTTGACTCCAATGCCTCTTGTAAACAAACACGTAGTAGAATTGGCTGATGGCAAGTCAATTGAAGCCTCACACGTTCATTTAGGGTGCAAACTCGATCTTATGGGTCAAGTGTTCGACATTGACCTACTCCCCGTTACTCTTGGAAGTTTTGATGTAGTCGTTGGTATGGATTGGTTGTCTAAGCATCAAGCAGAAATTCTCTGTAAAGATAAAATCGTACGTATTCCTCTCCCCAGTGGAGAATCTCTATCGGTCCAAGGTCATCGAATTGGTACAATGGTTGGCATCATTTTAGCTATGAAAACCCAGAAGTGTTTACGGAAGGGTTATCCTGCTATTTTAGCACTCGTTACTGACACTCAGTCGGAAGAAAAGAGAATTGAAGATTTACCTATTGTCTGTGAGTTTTCTGATGTTTTTCCCGAAGAGCTTCCTGGTTTACCTCCTCACCTTCAGGTGGAATTTCATATCGACCTTACGCCAGGAGCAGCCCCGATTGCTCGTGCTCCTTATCGTCTTGCACCAGGAGAGTTGCAAGAAATGTCTATTCAACTTCAAGAACTATTGGATAGAGGTTTTATCTGACCTAGTTCCTCGCCTTGGGGAGCCTCAGTCCTATTCGTGAAGAAGAAAGGTGGGTCCTTTTGTATATGTATCGACTACCGCGAACTCAACAAGGTGATAGTCAAGAACCGTTATCCTTTGCCACGCACCTACGATCTGTTTGACCAGTTACAAGGGTCAAGTTTTTATTCGAAAATAGACTTAAGATTGGGCTATCATCAGATGAGAGTCCGAGAGGAGGACGTTCCTAAAACAGCTTTCCGAATGCGGTATGGCCACTACGAGTTTCTGGTCATGCCATTTGGACTAACTAACGCGCCCGCAGTTTTCATGGATCTCATGAACCGTGTGTGCAAACCGTATCTCGACGATTTCGTCATTGTGTTCATTGACGACATTTTGATCTATTCTAAGAGCAAGGAGGACCATGAGCGGCACTTGTGTCTTATCTTGGAGCTTCTAAGGAAGGAGCAACTCTACGCAAAGTTTTCTAAATGCGACTTCTAGATTCGAGAAGTACACTTCCTTGGCCACATTGTTAACGAATTTGGAATACACATGGATCCCGCTAAGATCGATGCTATTCAGAATTGGGCGGCACCAAAGAATCCTTCGGAGGTGTGACAATTTCTCGGTCTCGTTGGATACTACCGCAGGTTTATTAAAGATTTCTCGAGGATCGCTCAACCTCTTACTGCCTTGACACAGAAAGGGGTTGTGTACTCTTGGGGACGAAACAGGAAGACGCTTTTCAGCTCCTGAAACAAAAACACTGCAGTGCACCAATCTTATCCTTACCTGAGGGTACCGAAGATTTCGTGGTATACTGTAACACATCTATTCAGGGTCTCGGTTGCATGCTGAGGCAACACGAGAAAGTGATAGCTTACGCTTCTCGACAGCTGAAGATTCATGAGAAGAACTACACGACTCACGACTTGGAGTTGGGGGCCGTGGTGTTTGCGCTAAAAATCTGGAGGCATTACTTGTATGATACTAAATGCACTATTTATACCGACCACAGGAGCCTTCAGCACATCTTTGATCAGAAAGAGTTGAACATGCGATAGCGTCGCTGGGTGGAGCTCTTAAATGACTATGATTGCGCGATCAAGTATCATCCAGGAAAAGCTAACGTTGTAGTTGATGCCCTTAGTCGCAAGGAAACGAAGCCTAAACGAGTTCGAGCTTTGCAGCTCACCATCCATTCTAATCTACCTGACCAGATTCGCTCTGCCCAGACTGAAGCGTTGAAGGACGAGAATCTTAAAGCCGAAGCCATGCGAGGCTTGGAGAAACAACTTGTTGAAAGATCTGATGGCATTCGCTATTTTATGGAGCGAATATGGGTCCCCTTATACGGTAACCTTAGAGAGCTTGTGATGGATGAAGCACACAAGTCTCGATACAATGTTCATCTAGGTCCTGATAAGATGTATCAGGATCTACGAGTCTTATATTGGTGGCCGAAGATGAAAGCCCACATCGCGACGTATGTAAGTAAATGCTTGACTTGTGCGAAGGTCAAGGTGGAATACTAGAAACCGTTTGGATTGCTTCAGCAGCCAGAAATACCCATGTGGAAATGGGAACAGATTGCTATGGACTTTATCACCGGACTGTCAAGAACTCAAAACGGAAACGATACCATCTGGGTGGTCGTTGACCGTCTGACGAAATCTGCGCACTTCCTCGCGATCAAGGAAACTGATAAGTTCTCACAACTTGCTGCCGTTTATCTGAAAGAGGTGGTTTCTAGGCACGGGGTGCCAACCTCTATTATCTCTGATCGTGATCCGCGTTTCATATTTGATTTGTGGCAGGCGATGCACAAATCGTTTGGCTCACGTCTTGATATGAGCACAACTTATCACCCTAAGACGGATGACCAAAGCGAGCAGACCATCCAGACACTCGAAGACATGCTGCGAGCATGTGTGATCGACTTTGGTAAAGGTTGGGAACGGCACTTGACTCTGGTAGAGTTTTTTTACAACAACAGTTACCATTCCAGCATCCAGGCAGCTCCGTTCGAGGCATTGTACGGACGGAATTGCCGATCCCCTCTTTGTTGGGCTGAGGTGGGTGACAGCCAGATCACAGGTTCGGAACTTGTACTTGAAACCTCTGAGAAGATTGGTCAGATCAAAAACCGTATGGCGGCAGCGCGTGATCGCCAGAAAAGCTATACTGATAAGCGTAGGAAACCTTTGGAGTTCGCTGTAGGCGATCGTGTCATGCTGAAAGTTTCACCCTGGAAGGGTGTGGTGCTCTTTGGGAAGCGTGGCAAGCTTAATCCACGTTATGTTGGACCATTCAAAATTTTGGAACGAATCGGTAAAGTGGCCTACAAACTCGAGTTACCTGGCGAATTGGGTAACGTGCACGATGTCTTCCATGTCTCGAATATGAAAAAGTGTTTGTTTGATGACACACTGGTTGTACCATTGCAAGAGCTGAAGATCGATGATAAGTTGCAAATTTGTAAGGCAAAAATTATGGCTCCTAATTCTAGATCATGTGTTGGATAATTTTCTTCATGATTCTTAAGTTGTCTAGAGGCATAGTGTGGCAACCGAGGAAAATCCACGGTCATCCTGATCTATCGCTTCACTCCTCTGAGTTGCTTATTAAATTTCGGGACGAAATTTCTTTCAAGTTGGGGATGATGTGACAACTCGTATTTCCAAGGCCATTCCTTGTACTAGTTCTTTTGATGTTGTCTTACATTGTATTTCGCATGCCGTGTTTGAATGAATGAACGAACTGCTTAATGGGTTGTTTGATTACTTAATGGGTTGTTTGATTATTCTTGTTTGGTTTATTAAATATTATGAAATTTGTATAGTAGTTCAACCGTTCACTCTCCACCCCGCACACCAATTATCGGGTCGCACACCCCTCTCCTTTGATCGGCTAACTTAGCTTTCGACCCTAAAACTCAAGCCCAACTGGGCCCGGTCCACCTTGCTTGGGTACATACATGCATATGGCTTGTGTGTGTGGTATTATTATTGTTGCAAAACACTAAGATTAGCAAACCCTATTCTCCTTTCCCTTTCTACACCGGCGGCAACAGGAAGGCGCCCCACTCATTCGCATCCATTCCGAAGCTCTCTCACTCCAAGCCCTCACTTCCTATACTCCTACCGGTTAGTGTGTTAATTGTGTTTGAACATATGTATGTGACCGTGGTTATAATAGTTGATGTGTTATGTGAATAGTATGATAAACCAATATCAATATGATTGCATGGGGTTGGTAGAATTCTGTGACAATCAGCTGATGTGGAACATTCACAGTGGTTTGATCGATCATCAGGATGTAGGGTGTGTTCATATGGGATAACTAATATTGGTAGTATAATAATGCATATAATATTGGTAGTATAATAATGTATATGAATTAGGGTTTTGCTAAATTCCATGCTGAATATGTTGACCGTATGAATGGGGTTAATAATTAATGTGTCATGATAATAAAGGTTTTGATAAAATTATGTTTATAATAATAATGGTTGTGATGGTTATAAGGGTCTTGTGAACTGAAAAGAATGATAAGTGTTTTGTTAAATGCTGTGTAGCATAATGACTCACAGAACACGTTGGATGTGGTATAATAATAATGTTCATTATAATACTAGGATATTTGAGTTGATTTTGTTTGAAGGATTGATGTTAATTGCTAAGGAAATAATTAAGGACATTCGATTATATGGAAATTGTTCTAAATGAAACTAATTGATCGAAACGGGAGGGAATGCGGGTTGTGAATCATTAATTCAGAATTAACCGTTTGGCCGAGTAAATCATGGGTGGTTATGGAAATTGCCATAAATTACGGTACCGTGTAACCGACACCTTGCAATCAAGTAGTCGCACACTGTGAAATTTGTATGTTACCTATCAAACGCACGGTGTGGGTCGCACACTTTCCCCGGAGTCGCATACTTACCTGATGGGCTCTTAACCCGATTTGGCTACATCAGTTAATGGGCCGCACATTTGTTCGAATCGGACCCATTATGGACTGTGCGATTGGAAGGGAATCGCACACTTTAATTTGGTCGCATAGCTCCTTAGAGTGGCGTGGCATTGGGCCAAACATGTTTTTGGGTCGTACATTAGCTATTGGGCCCGATCAGAAAACAAACTACATAAGCCGGTCGCACACTTTGGGGCGGACCGCACACTCATGTCGGGCCTTCATTTGAGTGGACTGTACACACCCATGATGGTTGCTCGGGGCTGTTACGTGTTAACTGAAACTTGGACTTGTGAAGTAACCTTGTGTGTGGCTCAATAATCTACTGTGTGGATAAACTTTGTTAACATGAAGGATGTTGGGCATGGCTAACCATTATAGCATGTATAACGATGTGTATATTTCTTGAATATAATTTGTGTAATATGTGACAAAGTAAGTGGTTCAATGTGAATACAAAATTGATTGTTATTCATAACCGTGTTAGGATCCGATTGACCAACTCTGAGTAAAGTAATCCAATTAACCGAGCAAATCTAAGGTGAGTTCATTTCTTTTGAGCATGCGTCCCGGTGGGTGGGACAATCAAACGGGTTTTCCTGAAAGGAATACACCTTTTCTGGGTAAAACTGGGATGTTGGATAATACACTCATTCCTATCACTTTAAGTCCCATCTTATACCGAATTAGTTACCTGAGAGGTAACGGGGTATTAGTTGTCACACCCCAACCGATGGCGGAATCATCTGGGCGCGGCACTGAGCGAAACAGATTGTCCAGAAGTTTCCACAACAACTATTATTACAAATTCAGTTAAGTGATACGTCCCATACCGTATCCCAAATAAATAAACAAGTTATCATAGAATACAACTAAACAAACAGTACTGTCTCGACAACTCAGATTCAATTTATTACAGACCAAATGTTTAAAAGTACTGCCCAGAGTCATCAAGACTCATCCGGACAAGATCTACAGACAACTAAGGCCATAGATGCTTGATCGAACAACTCCAACGGCTCCATGGCTAGAGTTTATTTGCTTCTAGAGACCCCTAGGTAGGCTACGACCTAAAACTGCTAGATGGGCTCTATAGCTTTATTATTGCCTCGCTTTCCTAGCAAGCTAACACCTTAAACACCTGTCACATACGTTAAAATAAAGTCAACACATAAAATGTAAAGGTGAGTACACAAGTTTTGTAATAGCATATAGTGTTCGAATGGTTTACGCATAACCAGGCACGTACACAGAGGAAAACGATGCATGTTAATTATCGACATGGGACCATCGATACCAACGACTGCGGGTTGACCGTCCGAGACGGTTCGCAATACATGATTACCACCGTAATCCATGCAAGTATTTGTCCTTAACAACCCCCGTGTGAATGGGTGCTGAGTCCAAACTATAGTACTATGTTGCTAAGGCAGGTAGATAGCATTCCACGTGTAAACATAATAAACAACATTCATTTAGTCAAGTAGCACATGCAGATGGTCAGCGTTCAAATAGTTTGTGTTTGATTGTGATTTGATAGGTAACGTATGTAACACCCAAAAGTGCTAAAAGCAAAAAGGGGTCGAGTATACTCACAGTGATTGATTGTGGATTGAAGGGAGCGCTGAGAGTAAGATTAGCCTGAATAGTTTGATAGCATAATGATAAGTAACGCAGAAAAGTAAACAAGTATGGATGGATCGAATGGGCTGGTCGATCGAACGGCAGGTTCGATCGGACGACCTGTTCGATCGGCTAGTATATCCGATTGGACAGTCCTGTTCGATCGGCCGGTTGGCTCGATCGGCTGGACCATTCGAGTGGATTGTTTCTTCCTCTGGTGTGTTTGTGTTAGAGGATTTGAACTTTTGAAGTTTTTGTTGCAGTATTTGAGAACACTGAAGTGTTCCTACCTTTCAAGTCGGTCGATCGAGCAGTTCGCTCGATCGGCTAGATCACTCGATCGGCTAGCTCACTCGATCGGCTAGGAGTTTCAGGATTAGTCCTCAACTGAATGTCACTCGATCGAATAGTCTGTTCGATCGGCTGGCATTCCCTACTACGAACAAGTTGTGAAAACGATTAAGTGTTGAAGCATAGTATCTCATGATCCGAACAGTAATGTTTACCCATCGAGTGACCCATTCGATTGAACATTACTTCGTCAATACTATACTTCAAAAGTTTGGAAGTGTGAGACCATGTGCTAACCGATCGGCTGGCTCGGTCGATCGACTGGCATGTCCGATCGGCTGGGCTGTTCGACAGCCTAGCCGTTCGGCCAGCATTTCTGACCTGGTCGCCATTTCGTCTAACACTTGGTTGGTTGTTTTTTTATTTGACATTCTTTCAAGGTATTTTGACAACGTGTTGAACTATGATAACCTTCGTTCCTACCTGTTCCCTTAGCTCGAACAGGAATCACCCAAGTCCGGCCGGTTGAACGGTTCAGAATGTCGGTTTAGAGTTTAACCCGAAATCGGTGAACCTTGCCCATAGAACCCGAATCTTGAACCTTTTAATCTATTTGAATGGTTAGTTAGCCGGTTCAAGCTCCGTTTCTACCGGTCTGAAAGCATTGAGTGTAAAAGAGTTGAAAAAAGTCGGAAATCCTTCTTTCAATCCTTCACATCATGAAAATGTTTAGATCTATGATGGATCTTAACTTGTTTATGTGGAAATCGGTTAGATCTAAGCTAGTCATAGTGGAATGAGGCCAAAACATGATGTTCTTCAAGAACACCATGATGACATCACCCAAGAACACTTAGATCTTGGTGATTTCACGGTTAGAATCCAAGTTTTGAAAGATAGAAAGGTGTAGAATCAAGTAATGATCAAGAACATACAAGAATTAGAGTGAAAACTTACCGGGATTGAGAGAAATCTGAGAAAAGGTGAAGAAGATAGCTGGTTCGGTCAGAGCTTTCCAAAAATGGAAAGTATGATAGTGACAGCCCTATTTATAGGCTTCCAAAAGAGGAAAGTGGCAGCCGATCGGCTGGGAGATCTGATCGAGTGGGCTGCTCGATCGGCTGGCAAGATGCTAGCTGATCGGCTGGCCTGTTCGATCAGGATGCTTCCTGTTCGATCCGCCACGCACTTCGAGTATTCTGCGACGATTTTCGATGTTTCGATTCCGATGTACGATGACACGATTTCGATAGAGTTCCTAGTCAAATTACCTTTAATCCCAACCACTATATCTAACATACAATCTTCTATAAGTCACGTTTCGATGTCGGTTTCGATTTGAGTTTGATTGCCTTTCGAGTTTTGATTCGATTTTCGATTGATTTGCTTGAATACCAAACATAAAGTAGACACGCACAAGTAACACATAAGGCACGCACACACGTATAACAATACCACAATTATAATTCGAGTCTCGAGTTTGATTGATTGTTAGATCGGTTTGATTACTGATTAGGTTAACTTTATCGCATTGTTACTTCCTATCATTCATAGTCGTAGATCGGTTCGCATTAAAACACGTTCGATTACTTCGATTCTTGCTGATTACAACACTTACTCCACATAATACAACTAAAACACAAAATCGACTATCTACAGTCAAAGAAAGTCAAAGTTGACTTGGACTTTGACTTTGACTTTGACATTCGAAAACACGGGGTGTTACAGCCTCCCCTTGTTTAGGGAATTTCGTCCCGAAATTAGGCTCGAAGGCTACAGGACACCGTGATTTACCAATTTGATGCTTCAGATCTATTTATTTAAACAACTGCGGGTACTTGGCCTTCATGTCGCTTTCGAGTTCCCAAGTGAACTCCGCGCCTCGTTTGCCTTCCCATCGGACCTTCACGATCAGGATGCGAGAGCGCCTGAGCTGCTTGGTTTGGCGATCCATGATTTCGACAGGCTTTTCCACGAAGTGTAACGTTTCGTTGACCTGAAGATCGTCGAGTGGTACGATTAGATCATGATCAGCAAGGCATTTTCGGAGGTTAGAGACGTGGAAAGTCGGGTGGACGTTACTGAGTTCCTCCGGTAATTCGAGTGTGACACCTGTGTCACCACCACCATCACACAAATATGTGTATCGTTTGTACATATTAATTCTTGTTCGATTTCGGGCTTTAAATCGCTTTCTGGAAGGTTATACGCGATCTGATGCGTAAAAATAACCAGTTTAATGCAACAAACACTTTGGAACAGTGACATAGGCTTAACATACCTTAAATAACCCTTACATAACTTAGAAATAAGTTTTGGATGGTTTGGTATGCCGAAATCAAGTTTATTCGCTTACAGGGACTAAATTCGACAAACTGTGAAAGTATGTCAATTTGTACTGTAACAGACCTTTCGGAACTTGATCATAAGTTAAACACACCCTAAATATCCTTTACATAGCTTAGAAATAGGTTTTGAGGTGTTCGGTGTGCTAAAATAAACTTTATGCCATTCAGGACTAAAAGCGTCAAAAAGTGCATAAGTTTGCATTTTCGCGCATATCTTACGTTCTGAATATATCCGGACATCCAAAAATTTATGTAATTGTTAAAATATTTTATTTTAGTGATTGGCATGATAAAATTGCATTCGTCGCGTAATTTGGATCGTTTTTGCGTTCATTACGATTTCCGTCGTAATTAACCGAACACCGCAACCGTACGACCAAACGAACCGACATCCGAGATGTTTTGAGAATATTTTAAGATCCCTATACATTAACTTTATTTTAGAGCCTTGAAATGGGGTTAACGGGACTTAAAGTGCAAAAAAATCAAGTTTTACAAGTGCAGGGGCCATTTTTGAAATTTCTGACTAGATTCAATGAACCTAGTCCAATTTTGAAGGGTTGATGGTTTTAACCCATGGTTTTGCAAAACCATGGGCTGGTATTTAATAGTTTATAAAATACTATGGGCCATTCTAGGGGTGCCCATGGTATTACAAAACCATGGGCACATGTGTACGGTTGAGATTAAATCACGTTTTTCGACGAACGATCTTAACGGTTCAAGGAAATCTATAAATACCCACCCTCACTTTCTTCCCAAAGCACACTTGAATCTGATTTTGGCTCTCTAAGTTGAAGTTTATGCTTCATACCTGAGAGTAAACCGGATCAAGAGCTTGCGGGGACCTTTTGTAAGTATTCTTTCGTTCTTTTCATTCGTTTTTATCGTTAAAGTCAAACTGCGTTTGACTTTCTGCTTTGACCAGTTTAAGGTCAACGCGAAGTTCATTTGAACTTCATAACGTGAGCGTAATCACGATGGTTATAGTCCCTAATGACTATACCTACTGATTTCCACGTTATCTAGGCTCAATGACGAGTCGTAGTTTCGGCCAAAATGCGTTTACTCGCGTATTTTGTAACCAAACTACTCTAGGGTATTAAAACCGTTTGTTTTAATACCAAACCTGTTTTCTAACTTTACTAAACATGTTCTAGCATGTTTAGCTCGTCGCTTTTAGATTTGTGCTTGTTTAGGGTCGTAAAGGTAAGCGATCTAATCAATCGCTTATACTTTCGAAGCCGACCCATTTGGTCAATCATTAGGATCCGACCAAACACATTAGGTGACCGTAGTTGTATAGGGAATAACCTTTTGAGGTTATACCTTATGGTCACCTCGTTTAAGTAGTTGTATGATAAGTAATTCTTATGCCTTAGGAAAATTACCAAAATGCCCTTTTTACGCATAAATTCATTTTAAGCATATGTAACTTAAATTTTGACATCTAAAGTGATTTAGCAACAATATTAGACATGTTAAGGCATATATTACTTGTCATAGGACTAGTTAGGCGTTCCGAACGCGTTTTACGTGAACGACGCGTTAAGGTAGCGTAAGCTACCTAAACAGGTCGTAATGGGTCGAAAGCACTTAGGGTAGGTTTCAATTTAGTATGTTGGCCTTGTTAGACCATATCATATGAGTTCCTATACTCATTTGGTTTACGAAACCTCATACTATCCAATCCCCCGATTTAGGTCCGGTTTATTTATGTAGTTATCTATATAGGGTGCCGTTTGATTCCGTGATCCCTCTAGCTTTGCTTGGTTGTTGTTCAAGACTTCTAAGCACCCTCAAGTGAGTACATAGACCCCTCTTTTACTGTTTTCCAAACATTTTGGGGTGAAACACATGTGCCTACTTGTTACTTTCATGATTTCATGCTTTTATATCATATATTTGCTATGATTCACTAGTACACTATTAGTACATGATTTTATTATGTTTTTGCTATGTATGCCCATTCTGTGCATACTTAGTACATCGTTTTACATAACATTTCATGCTATGTATGTTCATCATACTTAGTACATTTTACATCACATGCTATGTATGTCCATTGTGTGCATACTTAGTACATCGTTTTACAAGACATTTTATGCTTTGTATCATGCTATGTATGTCCATTCGTCGCATACTTAGTACATTGTTTGTGCATTCTTACCTATGGTTTGGTTATTACATATTTCACTTGCCATACATGACATTTTGTTTACACATTACTTGATTGACATTTGACAACGGTTTAGACATGGGCAATTTACATTGGTGGTTTATATGGGTATGTGATTTGAGTAACGAGACGTGTGTAATGTGATACAAGCATGGTGGATACGCTGCTGGTACTTCCTATATATAAGTGCTTGTATTATATTACATGGCGTAGCGTTATTTAAATCATTCATTTGGACTTATACATTTTTACACAAATAACATATTTTTCACAAGGCATTGTTTTACAAAACAGTTTGTTTTATACAAACTCCTTTTTACTTGGTTATTCACTTAACCTTACATCATTCTTTTTAACTATACCTATCTATCATCGATTTTCAAACGTTTTATAAAAGCAAACACTTAAACTGGATTTATGACAAGTTTTTGGTTAAACATTTTCTTAAACCTATGTCATGAATCCTGTTTTTCATAAAACCTATGTACTCGCCGGCATTTTTATGCTGACGTATTTTCACATGTGTTTCAGGTACAGTAGTTGGTGTTATATGATGATGATGTTGGTGTAGGTGTATGCTCACATAGGAATGGACGAGGCCTTAGTGACATTAAAAGATGCAAGACTAGTTAATTATGTTATGTTTCTTTATTGCTAAGACATTGCAACTCACTTGATTTAATAAAATGAAACAATTTATTTCATGGTTATGAAACAATGATTCTGTTACAACACTCCCCGACGTTTCCGCCACGTTTTGTTGTTTTACGTGGTCGGGGTGTGACAGAAAAGTTGGTATCAGAGCCAATGGTTATAGAGAATTAGGTTATTAGTAATGCTTTGACCTAGACTATAACCTTCCTAGGACCCTAACGCGAGTTTACTTGCGTTTAGTCATAAAACAATACCGTCACTTATCCTTAGGTGACAACCACAACAAGAACATAAATTTGATCTGCTTTGAAAACTAATCATCTGTTCTAGGATGATTGATTACTAGGTTTTGAACCCTTTGTTATAAGGTTTCGAACCCTTTAAGTTTTCAAAATTCCGTCAAAGTTTGGGTCTAAATAATGTGAACACGTGCTAACTGGAAGAGTGGGTGCCTGTACCATGAGTTTTCTGTCTAAGGCTAGAGTGTTCGTACAAATCCGCAGTATCGGACCAGTCACTCTTACCTGGGAACTCTTGGGGTGAGTGTCCACTTATAGGTGAGCATGTCTTCGCGATACATTATGGGGACCTATTTACTTTGATTCAGCCTTTGCGTGTCGTTTGTTTGCTTTATGGTTCAAACAAATGACCATCACCCATGCTTTTGGTCGGTAATTTCCTATTCTTACCCAATGCCATTTCACTTGTTTCTCTCTCTTGTTTCCCTTTTAGAATGCCTCCAAGACGCGACAATCAGATACCTAATGAAGAACTGGCTGCTATCATTATGCAACAAATGACTGCTGCAATCCCGAACATCGTTGCTCAATGCAACCAAGCTCTCAACAACAATAATGCCCCCTGCAGCTTCAAGACGTTCAACTCGGCTAAGCCATCAAAGTTTTCTGGGTCTCAAGGAGCGACTGCACTTCTGCAATGGTTCGAGAGTTTAGAGAGCACCTTCAGACATGTTCAATGTCCAAACGAGCGAAAGGTAGATTTTGCATCTAGTGTCTTTGAGAAACGGGCTTTGACATGGTGGAACGGTGTGATGAGAGATAGGGGTGCCGAAGTGGCACTGGATCAAACGTGGGAAGAACTTCGAGCACTGATGATGAAGGAATTCTGTCCTCGTCACGAGATCAGGGCCTTAGAAAGGGAATTCGACGATCTTAAGCAAGACAGCGGCGAACATCGAGCATACACTGATCGATATGAGGAGCTGAGTCTGTTGTGTCCTTCCATGGTTACGCCTTTGGATAAGGCGATCGAAAAATACATTGATGGCCTCCCTGACTCAGTTCAGGACATTGTTACTGGTAGTAACCCCACTACGGTTAGGCAGGCCATTGAGCTATCTGCAACTTTGACTGAATCTCAGATCGGGAAACGTAAGCTTTTCCGAAAGGGCGACAAGAAACCGGTCGAGGAATTGAAACCAATCGAGGAATCAAAGACCATGGATGAATAGACTGGATCCCCTAAGAAGTCAAAGAAGCGAAAGGCTTCTCAGAACTTCGCCATGGTTACTCACAATGATCAAGCCGTCCCCAACGAACCAGCTCAACCCCCTGCTAGGAAGCCATACAATGGAAATTCACCCTTGTGCAACCAATGTAACCTTCATCATCATGCTAGGGTGAAGTGCCGCGAATGCCAAATTTGTGGACTTAAAGGTCACACAGCAAAGGTTTGCCGAGCTGCAGTTGCACCAAATCATGCTGACAACAATCCTGCTCAAGCTCGCTTTCCACCAGGTTCTTACTACAATTGTGGCGAGATGGGTCATTTCCGAAGAAATTGCCCAAAGCTTGCTAATGCTAATCCAGCACAGTGATGAGCATCTGACCGACTAGAAGACAACACCCTTTAGAAATAATCATGTCTTGTGTATTATTTTCTTTTGTTGTCAAGGTTCATGAAACAGTTGTTATCATTGTTTATAAATAAATCTTTTATTTACATTGCAATGTATTTATGAGGTTGTATGTATAAAGATCATATCCCTTACAATACCGACAATTAAGGAATCGTATTCCTTGAAAAGCAAACTACCACCCAAATATTTTTTTTCCATCTTATGATATCTTGCGTCTCCATGAAGTTCCTAAGTACTCGTTTCTTCTAAGAAAAACGAAGTACAAGGCGCAAGTTACAACACTGGACAAATACCCAAAGTACCACTATAAATCCTTAATAGGGTACCTAAGGGTATTTCCATAAATCCAAAAATTTATGTGTTCCTTAATTCGAATATTACGTTTCTTTGGAAACAAAAATCGAAATTTTTGGAAGATCTTCCTATCTTTTCAGATAGATTCCAGAGGACATTGAAGTCCATCTATTGGTTTCCATATCCATTTTCAATCAATAACAAGTTAATAACAAGTTAATAACCAAGTTAAACAACTATGTGATTATGTGCTTATGTGTTCCCTTTTTTTTGTTTTTGTGATCCAATTTTTTGTTATCTAAATCCTCGTAGAATCTTCCATATCTTCGTATAAGGGAGTCATAGTAGGATATCCAAAGGTACTATATTAAATCCTCAATGGGCTTTTACGTGATAGTAAGGACCCTTGAATTATATTGTACTATTCCATAATTAGACCCCTTGAGTGGTCTAGTTAAACAGATTGATCCAAAAATCTAGTTAGGAATATCATGTGATGATATAGCTGAAAGGACTCCATAGGTGGTCTAATTAAAGAGATCATTTATTGATCTAATTAAAAGGACCCTATGGTAGTCTAGTCACCCTCATCACAAGTTTGATATTCTTCCCCAAAACATTACAAAACAAACTGTGCGGACTGTGCAAGGAATTACGTAATTATGGATGCATACATAATTATGGAATTTAGTGCACAGAAACCACAACAAGTTTTGTCGTGTATCTAGAGTTAACCCTGTTCATTTTCGTATCTGAAGAAATTGTAGAAAATGACTCATTCCGTTCATTTTCGTTTCTGAAGAAATTGTGGAAAATGACTCATTCCGTTCATTTTCGTTTCTGAAGAAATTGTGGAAAATGACTCATTCCGTTCATTTTCGTTACGGAAGAAATTATGGAAAATGACTCATTCCGTGCATTTTCGTTTCTAAAGGATACCCATTAAGGAAAATGACTCATTCCGTGCATTTTCGTTTCTAAAGGATACCCATTAAGGAAAATGACTCATTCCGTGCATTTTCGTTTCTAAAGGATACCCATTAAGGAAAATGACTCATTCCGTGCATTTTCGTTTCTAAAAGGATACCCGTTAAGGAAAATGACTCATACCGTGCATTTTCGTTTCTAAAGGATACCCATTAAGGAAAATGACTCATTCTGTGCATTTTCGTTTCTAAAAGGATACCCATTAAGGAAAATGACTCATTCTGTGCATTTTCGTTTCTAAAGGATACCCGTTAAGGAAAATGACTCATTCTGTGCATTTTTCGTTTCTGAAAATTTTCCCTTGAAGGGAAATGAATATCCCTGATTTTTTCCTTCATTTCCATTTCTGAAAAGTCTCTGTTAAGGAAATGACAGGATATTTCCTTGCATATCTTTGGTGGCTTTTTGACACAAAGTCACAGATAGACTCATACGAATAAATTTCGAGACGAAATTTCCTAAAGTAGGGGAGACTGTGACACCTGTGTCACCACCACCATCACACAAATATCAAACCAATGAAATATTGTATTTCATGCTTGGGATTTGTATAAATATGTGTATCGTTTGCACATATTAATTCTTGTTCGATTTCGGGCTTTAAATCGCTTTCTGGAAGGTTATACGGGATCTGATGCGTAAAAATAACCAGTTTAATGCAACAAACACTTTGGAACAGTGACATAGGCTTAACATACCTTAAATAACCCTTACATAACTTAGAAATAAGTTTTGGATGGTTTTGTATGCCGAAATCAAGTTTATTCGCTTACAGGGACTAAATTCGACAAACTGCGAAAGTATGTCAATTTGTACTGTAACAGACCTTCCGGAACTTGATCATAAGTTAAACACACCCTAAATATCCTTTACATAGCTTAGAAATAGGCTTTGAGGTGTTCGGTGTGTTAAATAAACTTTATGCCATTTAGGACTAAAAGCGTCAAAAAGTGCATAAGTTTGCATTTTCGCGCATATCTTACGTTCTGAATATATCCGGACATCCAAAAATTTATGTAATCGTTAAAATATTTTATTTTAGTGATTGGCATGATAAAATTGCATTCGTCGCGTAATTTGGATCGTTTTTGCGTTCATTACGATTTCCGTCGTAATTAACCGAACAACGCAACCGTACGACCAAACGAACCGACATCCGAGATGTTTTGAGCATATTTTAAGATCCCTATACATTAACTTTATTTTAGAGCCTTGAAATGGGGTTAACGGGACTTAAAGTGCAAAAAAATCAAGTTTTACAAGTGCAAGGGCCATTTTTGAAATTTCTGACTAGATTCAATGAACCTAGTCCAATTTTGAAGGGTTGATGGTTTTAACCCATGGTTTTGCAAAACCATGGGCTGGTATTTAATAGTTTATAAAATACTATGGGCCATTCTAGGGGTGCCCATGGTATTACAAAACCATGGGCACATGTGTACGGTTGAGATTAAATCACGTTTTTCGACGAACGATCTTAACGGTTCAAGGAAATCTATAAATACCCACCCTCACTTTCTTCCCAAAGCACACTTGAATCTGATTTTGGCTCTCTAAGTTGAAGTTTATGCTTCATACCTGAGAGTAAACCGGATCAAGAGCTTGCGGGGACCTTTTGTAAGTATTCTTTCGTTCTTTTCATTCGTTTTTATCGTTAAAGTCAAACTGCGTTTGACTTTCTGCTTTGACCAGTTTAAGGTCAACGCGAAGTTCATTTGAACTTCATAACGTGAGTGTAATCACGATGGTTATAGTCCCTAATGACTATACCTACTGATTTCCACGTTATCTAGGCTCAGTGACGAGTCGTAGTTTCGGCCAAAATACGTTTACTCGCGTATTTTGTAACCAAACTTCTCTAGGGTATCAAAACCGTTTGTTTTAATACCAAACATGTTTTCTAACTTTACTAAACATGTTCTAGCATGTTTAGCTCGTCGCTTTTAGATTTGTGCTTGTTTAGGGTCGTAAAGGTAAGCGATCTAATCAATCGCTTATACTTTCGAAGCCGACCCATTTGGTCAATCATTAGGATCCGACCAAACACATTAGGTGACCATAGTTGTATAAGGAATAACCTTTTGAGGTTATACCTTATGGTCACGTCGTTTAAGTAGTTGTATGATAAGTAATTCTTATGCCTTAGGAAAATTACCAAAATGCCCTTTTTACGCATAAATTCATTTTAAGCATATGTAACTTAAATTTTGACATCTAAACTGATTTAGCAACAATATTAGACATGTTAAGGCATATATTACTTGTCATAGGACTAGTTAGGCGTTCCGAACACGTTTTACGCGAACGACGCGTTAAGGTAGCGTAAGCTACCTAAACGGGTCGTAATGGGTCGAAAGCACTTAGGGTAGGTTTCATTTTAGTATGTAGGCCTTGTTAGACCATATCATATGAGTTCCAATACTCATTTGGTTTACGAAACCTCATACTATCCAATCCCCCGATTTTGGTCCGGTTTATTTATGTAGTTATCTATATAGGGTGCCGTTTGATTCCGTGATCCCTCTAGCTTTGCTTGGTTGTTGTTCAAGACTTCTAAGCACCCTCAAGTGAGTACATAGACCCCTCTTTTACTGTTTTCCAAACATTTTGGGGTGAAACACATGTGCCTACTTGTTACTTTCATGATTTCATGCTTTTATATCATATACTTGCTATGATTCACTAGTACACTATTAGTACATGATTTTATTATGTTTTTGCTATGTATGCCCATTGTGTGCATACTTAGTACATCGTTTTACATAACATTTCATGCTATGTATGTTCATCATACTTAGTACATTTTACATCACATGCTATGTATGTCCATTGTGTGCATACTTAATACATCGTTTTACAAGACATTTTATGCTTTGTATCATGCTATGTATGTCCATCCGTCGCATACTTAGTACATTGTTTGTGCATTCTTACCTATGGTTTGGTTATTACATATTTCACTTGCCATACATGACATTTTGTTTACACATTACTTGATTGACATTTGACAATGGTTTAGACATGGGCAATTTACATTGGTGGTTTATATGGGTAAGTGATTTGAGTAACGAGACGTGTGTAATGTGATACAAGCATGGTGGATACGCCGCTGGTACTTCCTATATATAAGTGCTTGTATTATATTACATGGCGTAGCGTTATTTAAATCATTCATTTGGACTTATACATTTTTACACAAATAACATATTTTTCACAAGGCATTGTTTTACAAAACAGTTTGGTTTATACAAACTCCTTTTTACTTGGTTATTCACTTAACCTTACATCATTCTTTTTAACTATACCTATCTATCATCGATTTTCAAACGTTTTATAAAAGCAAACACTTAAACTGGATTTATGACAAGTTTTTGGTTAAACATTTTCTTAAACCTAAGTCATGAATCCTGTTTTTCATAAAACCTATGTACTCGCCGGCATTTTTATGTTGACGTATTTTCACATGTGTTTCAGGTATAGTAGTTGGTGTTATATGATGATGATGTTGGTGTAGGTGTATGCTCACATAGGAATGGACGAGGCCTTAGTGACATTAAAAGATGCAAGACTAGTTAATTATGTTATGTTTCTTTATTGCTAAGACATTGCAACTCACTTGATTTAATAAAATGAAACAATTTATTTCATGGTTATGAAACAATGGTTCTGTTACAACACTCCCCGACGTTTCCGCCACGTTTTGTTGTTTTACGTGGTCGGGGTGTGACATCGAGTCTGTAGGCGACTTTTCCGATTCTTTCCAGAATCCTAAAAGGTCCAACATATCGAGGCGCGAGTTTCCCTTTCTTGCCGAATCGGACTACACCCTTCCAAGGTGATACCTTTAGGAGTACGTAGTCACCAACTTCAAATTCCAGGGGCTTGCGTCTTTTATCGGCGTAACTTTTCTGTCTGTTCCGAGCTTTTACCAAGTTGTCTCTTATCTGGTGGATTTTGTCAGTCGTTTCTTGTAGAATCTCGGGACCGGTTAGTTGCGAGTGAATCGACATCTTCTACCATACAAAGCCTCGAAAGGTGCCATTTGAATGCTGGCATGATAGCTGTTATTGTACGAGATTCCACCAATGGCAGGTGTTTGTTCCAACTACCACCAAAATCTATAACACACGCTCGGAGCATGTCTTCAAGAGTACGGATCGTTCTTTCAGTCTGCCCGTCGGTTTAAGGGTGGAATGCAGTACTCAGATTAAGCGACATACCAAGGGCCGCTTGAAACGTTTCCCACAATCGCGAAGTGAACCGAGCGTCACGATCTGAAATGATGTCACGAGGCGTACCATGATTACGAATGATCTCGTCGGTGTAGATTTGGGCTAGTCGCTCCACCTTGTAGTCTTCTCGTATAGGCAAAAAGTGGGCTGACTTTGTTAGACGATCAACTATGACCCAAATACTGTCGTGACCTGATGGCGTGGGCGGGAGCTTTGTTATGAAATCCATAGCTATACTCTCCCACTTCCATATAGGTATCGGCGGTTGTTCGAGTAAGCCAGAAGGTCTTTGATGTTCAGCCTTGACTCTTGCACAAGTTAAACAGCTTCCAACGTACAGAGCGATATCCCTTTTCATACCCGGCCACCAGTACTTATAACGCAGGTCCTGGTACATCTTGTCTGCACCGGGATGAATAGAATATCGGGACTTGTGGGCTTCGTTCATGATAATCTTTCGCAAATCGGTCCGCTTAGGGATCCAGATTCGGTCCAGATAATAGAATATCCCATCTGGTTTGCTTACTAACTGAGCTCCATCGTGATAGATCCTTTCTTTCTTCAATGTTCGCTCGTTAAAGCAAGCATGTTGAGCTTCTCAGATGAGGGTTTCGAGGTTGTGCCGTGCTTGGATGTTTCGAGTACTGAGCACGTAACTCTTTCTGCTGAGAGCGTCAGCAACCACATTCGCCTTGCCTGGGTGATAACGAATCTCACAGTCGTAATCATTGAGAAGTTCTACCCATCGGTGTTGACGCATATTAAGCTCTCTCTAATTAAAGATGTGTTGTAAACTCCCGTGATCAGTGTAGATTGTACACTTAGTGCCATACAGGTAGTGTCGCCAAATCTTCAATGCAAAGACAACCGCGCCTAGCTCGAGGTCATGGGTTGTATAGTTCTTCTCGTGGATCTTGAGCTGACGAGATGCGTAGGCTATAACCTTGTCTCGCTGCATGAGAACACAGCCGAGACCAAGGTTAGAAGCATCACAGTAGACAATGAAGTTGTCGCTTCCCTCGGGCAGTGTAAGAATCGGTGCGTTGCACAGCATATGTTTGAGGGTTTGAAAGGCAGTCTCTTGTGCGTTTCCCCACACAAAAGGCTTGTTCTTATGCGTAAGAGCAGTAAGCGGCACAACGATCTTGGAGAATCCTTCGATGAATCGTCGATAATAGCCCGCTAGTCCGAGAAAAGAACGAACTTCTGACGGGTTCTTAGGCGTAATCCAGCTTTTGACTGCTTCAATCTTCGCAGGATCGACATGGATACCCCGACTATTCACTATGTGACCCAGAAACTGAACCTCCTCCAACCAGAATTCGCACTTGGAGAATTTGGCATAGAGTTGGTTCCCCTGAAGTAACTCGAGAACCAAACGTAGATGTTGCGCGTGTTCGGCTTTCGATTTGGAATAGATCAAGACGTCGTCGATAAACACGATGACGAAACGGTCAAGATAAGGCTTACACACACAATTCATGAGATCCATGAAAACCGCGGGTGCGTTGGTTAAACCAAAGGGCATGACAACAAATTCGTAATGGCCATAACGGGTTCGAAAAGCGGTTTTGGGTATGTCTTCCTCTTGAATCCGTAGCTGATGGTATCCTGAACGCAGATCGATCTTAGAAAAACACGCTGCACCTTGTAGCTGATCAAACAAATCGTCAATTTGTGGCAAAGGGTATCGGTCCTTGATGGTTAGCTTATTCAATTCCCGATAGTCGACGCACATCCGGAACGACTCATCCTTCTTTTTGACGAAAAGGACTGGCGCGCCCCAAGGAGAGGTGCTTGGGCGAATAAAGCCTTTTTCGAGTAATTCCTGGAGTTGGTTCGAGAGTTCCCTCATTTCAGATGGAGCGAGTCGATAAGGGGCTTTGGCAACGGGGTTGGCTCCAGGAATGAGGTCGATACGAAAGTCGATATCACGACTTGGTGGTAGTCCGGGAAGATCATCAGGGAATACCTAAGGAAATTCACGAACCACTGGAACATCTTTGACTTCAACTTTCTTTTTCTTTCCCTTCTCCGCTACTACGATGTTGGCCAAGAAGGCTCGGTATTCCTTGCGGAGATACTTGCTGGCTTGAATACATGACATAAGCTTAAGACCTTTCGACGTTGTTTCACCGTATACACATACGAGATCACCATTCGCGAGCGAGAATCGAAGCATCTTTTCAAAGTACACAACTTCAGCATGGTTTTCACGAAGAAAGTCCATGCCGATTATGACATCAAAACTTCTAAGTTGCATCGGAATAAGGTCGATCGGAAAGATGTGATTGTTGAGTTCGAGAGTACAATCACGGAGTACTGAGTTAACGACAATAGTTCTCCCTGTAGCAACTTCGACTTCGAATGACGAGGATAGATAGGAGCGCTTACGACTAAGGAGCTTCTCGAATTCAAATGACACAAAGCAGTTATCGGCTCCAGTATCAAACAAACATGATGCATAAATACCATTCACAAGGAACGTACCATTAACCACGTTGTTATCCACCTGAGCCTGGCGGGTATTGAGGTTGAAAGTTCGGGCATGGGCTGCTTGCTGCTGCTACTGAGGCTGCTGTTGTTGTTGTTGCTGCTGGGGCTCCTGCTTGACTACCCTGTTCGGGCATCGGTTGGCAAAGTGGTTAGGGTCACCACATGCAAAGCAGACTCGAGCATTGACTGCCGGTGCTGGAGCTGCTGGTTGGCCTTGAGGAGCAGGGAGTAGAGCTTGGTTGACAGTAGCTTGAGCTGGGGCTTGGCGAGGACCATAGCGGCAGTTCGCAGTGAAATGACCGTAGAGGTTGCAGTGAGCGCAAAATCGACAAGCTAGACCCACTGGATGATGATACGAACATGTCGGGCAGAGTGGGTGAGGGCCTGTGTATGCACGCTTTGCGGGCGGTGCATTGATCACTGGAGCTGAACGCTGGTGCTGCTGCTGTTGAGCTGGTACAGATTGTAGGGGAGCAGCGGTGGTTGCGGCAGCACAACTCTTGCTGCTGGAGCTGTTGTTGTTGTTATTCTTCTTCCTTCTTGAAGACTTGGAGGATTGAGCAGATGAGTCGGTGGGTGTTGCAGTGACTTGATGCAGAGACTTGGTTTGCTTATCCCAGAAACCAGACTTTACTCGCTTATCGTTGATCTTAGTGGCGATTAGGTAGGTTTCCTCGATCGTTGCTGGCTTGGCGGCGTGAACAAAGTCGGCTACACAGTCGGGTAGAGCTCGGATATACTTCTTGATGGCTTGATCTAGGGTCTTGACTTGATCAGGGCAGATAATGCTAAGCTGCTTGAAGCGAGCAGTGAGAGCAGCGTTGTCTCCGTCCTTCTGCTTGATTCCCCAGAACTCGTCCTCCAGCTTTTGGCGCTCATGAGGAGGGCAGAATTCTTCGATCATAATCGCTTTCAACTCCTTCCATGATAGCCCGTAAGCTGCATCATTTCCGCGCTTATTTCGTTCGGCCGTCCACCAGTCTAGAGCACGGGACTGGAAGACGCCTGTAGCATTGAGAGTACGGAGATGCTTAGGACATCCGCTCTGGCGCAGTGTGACTTCGACCGAGTCGAACCAGTGAAACATGGTTGTCGGACCATCTTCGCCAGTAAACTCTTTTGGCCCGCATGCTTTGAACTGCTTGAAGCTGAAAGCAGCCTTGCGTGAGTCCTTAGGGATTTCAGCTCGTGATTCTTCAGACGACTTGCTAGCGTTCTCATACACCTCACACACAGCTTTCGCCACAGTTTTGGAGATGATAGCAGCGAGACGTCTGTCCCTCTTTTCCATGCGGGTAAGTGGGGCTCGGGGTCGGGATCCAGACGACGACATGGTCTGCATTAGACATCGTCACGAGTCTCAACACAACGAAATCGAATCTCACCTCACACGTCAACTACTATCTAAAGCTTAGAATCACGTCGAAACACATATCACGTAAACACTGTAGGATCGAATGCTGACCCGAACGAGTCGTTCAGAGGTTAACTCTTGCGTTTCAGATGCGGAATAATAAGAAATGCAAGTAGATATAGCTTGTTCTTCCTCCTAATTGCTTGTTGTATTGATTAGAAACGTTTTACAGCTCAAACGTCACACCGGCAGAGCTTCGGCGTGGAATACCATTTTTCACTACTCAGGATCGCTCGAGACACACCTATATATAGTGTTCTGGAACCGCTCATGTGGACATGTGACACATGAGCGATCCAGACTTGACCATAAAAGCGATCCTAACATCTAATAACCCTATGAGCGATCCTAGCTCCTAACACCTATACAGACTCCCGTTTTCTCGTATTTCGTGCCCTATGCTATACAATACAATGTAAGATCTGATCCTAGACACTTAGACGGAATCAACAGATGTAGTGCACCAACAGACTCCCCCTCAGATGTTGATGGAGTCGCCAACACACCTTGGCTTCAAAGCTATGTCTTCACATCTTCAAGCTGGATCAGTCTCTGGGCTTTCTCTTCTTTCAATCTACAGACTCCCCCTCTCGATTTACTGGCATTCTTTTGTTCTTCAGTAACATCTTCAGGATCTTTGTCTGGCTTTCAAACACTCTAATTCTCTTGATCAGATCTCTTGATTTCTTAAGTTCATCAGCATCAATTGATAGACAAGATCTTCAGAATTAGAATCGATCAACCTGGCTCTCCTCTAATCTTTAGAAACCAAAACCTGATTACCTGCACAATCTTAACCTAGAAATAAATTTTCTAATTTTATCACATATCAAATACCTATGCACCAACATATGACTTCCCTCAAAATACTCTATGATGAACCACTTGAAGAAGGTTAGATTAATACAAACATTTAGATTTTCACAAACACTCCCCCTCAAATTCTGCTCATCATGTTTAGCACTCGGAATTTTGAAAATCAGTTTTCCAACGTTAGTTGTCGAAAATATTTTTGATTTTTGATTTTTGATTTTTTTTTTAAATATGCTAAAACACACACTAAAATCTTTTTGGATTTTCTGAGAAATATTACCTGACACCACTTGAAAACAAAATTATACAGAAATATAATATTTACAGACAATATTTTGTGAGTTCGTGCAAGAGGATCATATCAGTTTATGAGACAAATCACCAACACCATTAAGCTTGATTTCATTTGAAGCTTTAAACAATTTACCTAGATTGTCAGTATATTTGTCCTCTTAAATTCTCAACACAAATTTCAATCGATTCGAGATACGATATTAATGTTTTAGAGACTTAAACTTAATTGTGTATCACTCCACTTGAATATACTCCCGTATCCAGATCCCAAATATTCAGTCTTACAGGTGAGTATACCACAGCTGATATCTGTAAAGGGGTTAAATGCGAAACCGTGAGAGCTCAGGTCAGAACATCCGTTCAGCAGAGAGATGACGGCTCGACTTTTGGTGGGTCCCATTTAGAGGATCTTTTTGCTTTTCAACAGCAGCGACTATCAATTTTATTGTTTCATCAGCATGCTGAGGGCGACGCTTTTTCAAGCATTTGCATAAAGTATTATCCGGGGACTAGGTCAGTACTTCCATACAGCAGAAGTCCCGGGATAATACCCTAGATATCACTGAGTATAAAGACCTAGTATCTCAGAATATGGGACCTTTTAAACAAGATTTCGGGGGTTACCCATATATTCAAGAATAGTTACCCACGAATTAAGCAAGTTTGAATTTAGGTTTATATCTCGTTTCAATTTACTAATTGTGCGAAAATCTACTGACACATCCGCAGTAAGATTGTTTAACACTTTTTAGACTTTACATTTCTTTAGCGTGTCGTGATAGTCCACTGATGTACTATCATTTCCTCTTTTTCGCAACAAAACTCATTTTCGAATTTTATCATTTTATTGGCTTTTCACATTTTCAAATGTTTTTGGATTTTCTGAAATTTCCCTACTCCCCCTAAAATGCAAACACATTTTAAAGAAAATTTGAAAACTTCTAAACTCTTAACCCACTAGGAACATAAAAAGTAAAACCAACTGTACAGAAACTTGACAACTGACACTGAATCACATCAAATCGCCATTTACTAGGCATAAACAATCTGAACTCCCCCTTTCACAAATCATTTTCTCATTTAGATTTCAAAACACTTAAGTTTGTTTTAATCGAAATGAATTTTCTGGAAAATGAATTTGTGTTGATAACAACCACTTGTAGGTCTATCTTTTAAAACCGGGGATGTGGTTCATCATCTTGTCTATCTTTTGCCAAATATAGTAAATCAAGTACAAGTTAATGTCCCTGATTTACCATTTGCATTTAATAACCTTCTGTACCACTTGTAAATGTAACATTCTCAAAATTTAACCACAAATACCACTTGTGGGATCAAGATTACCACTTGCAGATACCCAAAACTACCAATTGTAGGAATATTACGTCTACATCACCATTTTACCAATCAAAATTCCGATTCCTGCTTCGCAATTAACCACCTGGAAGCTCCGGCGTAGTCCTTTCACCTGTAAAAACATCCAAACATTTCAAACTTTTACAAACAAACTTCTCAAATACTAGAAAGATGCCGATTCCTGATCCACGATATAAACTTGGGATCTCCGGCATAGTCTTCCGACTATTCTGGAAAACAAACTTCCCTCCAAGTCTTCTCAGACTTGAGGGCTTTCAACTCTTCAGCTGTAGGGTTATATGTCGCCTTTTTAGTTACGTAAAAATCTTTTACCCCTTTAGCTTTCCCACTTAACATTTTCCCAAAAATTTTCTTAACATTTCCATTGAATGTTTTCTCGACATCAAATTCTTTTTCTTCATTGTAAAATTGATTTGAAATTTCAATTTTGCCAATTTTCTTTTTAACTTCTTCAAATTTCTGTGATGGAAAAACATCATCATTCACTGAAATTTTCTCCTCAACTTGTGGCTCTTCTGGCTTTGTGGAACCAGATTCATTGCCGACCTTTTCTACTATCTTTTTTGCAACCCACACTTGGTTGTCATTTCCTTTTCTTTTGTAAAATTTTTCCTTTTTCGAACATTCCCCATCCTCATTTTTTGAATTTTTAAAAATTTTGGATTTCTCAGATTTTTCAACAACGTTTTCTTCTAACTTCTGAGATTCTCCCTGTTTTGCTTTGATCTCTTTTGAGCAATTCAATGCATTGTGACCAGCTTCACTACATTTAGAACAGGTTTGAGTATTTCTCGGATGAAATACTCCAGTTCCATTCTTTCTCCTCTCAGCAAGAAACTCTTTGTTAGTTTGTCTCCAAAATGGTTTCTGCTGTTCATCTTCAGAGCTTCCACCTGTCACAAATTCAGTGTTTGATTTAGAATTGTTTTCATTTTTGTAATTTTCTGATGGAACAAAACCTAAACCTTTCTTTTTGTAGCTACGATTTTGGTTAGGTTTCTTTGAAAAACCAGGACCAGAATTGTAACCTTTTTTCTTGTTTAAACGTTGTTGAACTCTAGAAGTATATTTTTTAGGTTTATCAAAATTTTTCAAAACCTTTAATTCAGGAATATTTACCTCTACTAATTTGAAAGTTTTGTTGATTAATTCTGTTTTAATACTCATTATCGTAAAATCTTTGTTGTAATATAATTTGTCAGAACCATTCAAAGTATATACAACTTCTAATGTTTCATCATTCAAATCTGCCTTTGATAACAAAAATTCTTTACTATAAGACCGTTTAACCGATGAATTTTGACTGTTGACTGACGACTTTGGCTTTTCAGACTCAGATTTCGACTCTGTCTCCTCATCAGTATCCAACACCTAATCGACCACCTTTTTGATTAATTCAGACTCATGATCAGTATCGGATGAGGTAAACGTCACATCAATGTTTTCTGGTAAGACGTCAGTTGTGTTGGTTTTAAGCTTTATATTGACTGCTTTTGCAAGTTGCTCCTCATTTGGTTTCCTAGGTGAATACCCGTCCCAAATTGGAGGTGGACACTTGTTATAGCTAACAGTTGTTTTCTTACCACAATCTTTCTTTTCTTTCGGCTTCTCGTCTTGAAAAGCTTCCATACCTGCAACAGTTGGATAAACACGATCAATAAGATAATCAGAGGTAGAATAACTCAACAATAATCTCCTAATTCTCTCATTTTCAATCTTTTCAGTTTCCAACTCTTGCTTCCATTTGGCACTCTCTTCAATGTAAAAATTTATCGCTTTTTGCTTCGACATTAAAGTTGCATTCATCATAGTCAACGCCTGTTCTCTTTCTGTGTTAGTCTTTTGGAGACCAGTTACTGTTTTGTTCAAGACATCGTACGATTCTTTCACGTAGTTTAGATTGAACAATAACTGCTCTTTCTTCTTTTCGTACTCAGCTATGATGTCGTCCTTGGCTGCACAATCCTTGCACGCTTCCAGACACTTCTCACATGGCTTGACAACTTCAATAATCTTCTCAACTTCGATTGTTTTAATAACTTCAACCACTTTTTCTACTTCGATCATCTTTTCTACTTCTTTCACAACCTCACCAATCTTCTTAGCAACATTTTCAGCATTCTGAACGTCACCTTCAGATTCAGATTGTTGTTCTTTAGCAGCTTGTTTCTCTTTCAGTTTCTCCATTCTTTCTGCAAAATAAAAATGAAAACTTTCAGGAGACAGATGAGATTTTGCAATATTTATATGTTTCTCTTCCTCATCATCACTGCTACTATGATCTGGTGATTGATCAAATTGAACTGATTTTTCAGAATCAGCATCAGATACACTAGAATCAGATGGTGTTTTGTCAAATACAACATCCTGTTCTTGAACAGTTTCATCTTGTACAATTTCATCTGAACTATCTGAAATATCCCCAGAGTGTTCTGAAAGTCTATCAGTACTATCTGAACTTTCATCAGATGACACAGACTTTTCATCTCCACTTGACACATTTTCTCCAATAGATCTCATCCAGGTAGCAAACAAATTTGGCTCTCGGACGATCTTGGCAATGAAGGCTTTAAAACTTCCCTTTTCATCCACAAACATATCCCAGCTGAAACCTTCTGGTAGTTTCTCATCATCTTGATCGATAACACGTTCTGCTGTGGCTTCAGATGATATGTAATCACTCCAGCTGAAATCTACTACACATGCTCTTTTGGAGTCTTCAATCTTTCTCCCATGAGCTGTCTGCGGTTCTTGGGATTGACCAACTTGTTGATATATAGCTTTGCGATAATAGTCATCTTTCCCGAATGGATTCTGTGCTCCGCTAGCTTCTCTTCCTTTACACTCCCGCTTGAAATGGCCTTTCTCCCTGCATCGAAAACAAGTAACTTTAGATTTATCAAAACCTAAAGTAGAAACATGTGCATCAAGAAAGTCATTTCTCCCGGTAATGGTTTTGAATTTTTCAGCTCGTCGAAGAACACTCGCAAGACACCATTTGATATCCATAAGTTCCATTTCCTCAACGTCTATTTGATCGTAATCCTCTTTGGTGAGCATAGGATTTCCGATCCGACCAGCAACAAGACCTTCATAAGATAACAGAACAGAACCCAGAAGTGCCATATGGTCTTTTGCAGTATCTTCAGAGAAGCTTTGACCTTCTAGAAGATTGAGAGCTATGTTGCACTGAATTATGTATCCATTTCCGGTTTTTGTACTCTGAGACTGAAAGCTTGTGTTAGTCTCTTTCGGATTCACACTCGGAAACGATGAAAACCCGCTGCTGCTCTTGTTTGAACCCTGATCAACTTTTTCTGATGAATCTCCAACACTGAAAGCGGTTTGAATCTTTGGGCTTTTTTCAACTTCAGACACTGGAATACTACCTTTATAGTACATTTTAACATCCTGTTGATCACTCGCGTTATTCATCCTGGCTATCTTCTGTTGTTCCAGATCCTGTCCCTCTATTTTCTCAATAAACTGACCAATTGTTAGTTTTTCATAAACACCCGTGTTTTTCAATATCATCAAATATGTTCCCCACTCTTTCTGAGGTAACGCATCAGCCAATTTATCAACCCATTCCTCACGACCTTTTTCAACTCCCAACATTGATAACGATCGCACTAAGTGGCAGTATCTCTCGATTAGCTTTTTAGTATCCTCTCCCAGCAAAGTGCTAAACAAATCAAATTCCTTTTTAAGCAAAGCCTTCTTGCTTTTGAGCATACTTTCACTACCCTCGAATTTTACTTTAAGAGCATCCCAAATAGATTTAGCAGTTTTGTCATGCTGTAGCAAAATGAATATATCTTCTTTAATCGCCTGCTGTAACAAACTGATCATCATTTTCTCTGCTCTATACATTGCACGTTCTTGTTCTGAAAATTCAGATATCTGTTTAATGACTTGCAACTCTGTTCGAGGCAATGTGTACTTTTCCAATATGCATTCCCACGATCTGAGATGATTTGCCTGAACCCAGTTTTCAAACCGATCCTTCCACCCATAATACTCCTCAATGCTCATCAATTTCGGGGGTTTCTGGGTGGTTCCCGTCTCATTTTCAAGATTCATGGCTTGAGCAATTGCGGCTGGTGATGACGGTGTTGCAAATGCGTTGTAAAATTCGGAATTCATGTTGACTTAACACGATTTTCAAGACACCTGACAGAAAAGCGATTCACCACTGAACAGATAAGCGAACCAAGGATAATCCAAATAAGCGATTCTCAATGAAGATATAAGCGATCCAGAAAATGCTTGGAGCGATCCAAAGATTGTTCTAAGAGCGGTCCAGAAAGTAACTTTCGAGCGGTCCAGAAAGTAATTTTTGAGCGGTCCAGAGATGTTTTAAGGGCGGTCCAGAAAGGGACAAATGAGCGATCCAGAAATATGCACACGAGCGGTCCAGACACTAATTTGGAGCGAACCAGACTCAAAACTGTACGAATGAGCGGTCCAAAACAGTGAATTACGAGCGGTTCATGATAACGTCATTTGAGCGATCCATATTCCGAACATGATTTGGTCCATAAAAACTTTGAATTTTGACTTCAAACTTTCCAGGATTTATCTAGACACTATTGCACACAATCTGTGAGAAATTGAATGAATTTCAACCGTGAAATCTTCTTGAATCAGAAAAAAAGGTGTAGAAGTGAGAAGAAATGATGAAATCCGGCTAAAATCTGCAGAAAACCTCCTCCCAAGCTCTGATACCACTTGTAGGATCGAATGCTGACCCGAACGAGTCGTTCAGAGGTTAACTCTTGCGTTTCAGATGCGGAATAATAAGAAATGCAAGTAGATATAGCTTGTTCTTCCTCCTAATTGCTTGTTGTATTGATTAGAAACGTTTTACAGCTCAAACGTCACACCGGCAGAGCTTCGGCGTGGAATACCATTTTTCACTACTCAGGATCGCTCGAGACACACCTATATATAGTGTTCTGGAACCGCTCATGTGGACATGTGACACATGAGCGATCCAGACTTGACCATAAAAGCGATCCTAACATCTAATAACCCTATGAGCGATCCTAGCTCCTAACACCTCTACAGACTCCCGTTTTCTCGCATTTCGTGCCCTATGCTATACAATACAATGTAAGATCTGATCCTAGACACTTAGACGGACTAAACAGATGTAGTGCATCAACAAACACATATGCACAAAACCACAGATGCACGTAAGCACAGAAACACATAAACACAAAGGCACATAAGCACGAAAACACGTGACCATTTAATCACAGAAGCAGGTAATATCACGTAATTCCCCAATAAGTACATATAGTTTTCTGACTGCCTCAAGATCCTATCATTCAAAGCTTGCGTGTCATTCGAATATTATATCGAATAACCTAACTTAGTCGTATAGCACAATATGATAACGTCTAGATTCGCTATAGCTGGATGTCGATTAGGGATAGAATAACAGTACGAGTCGCGTGGTGTTGATTAAAACGATAGCAGAATCGAATATCATCCCAAAATAAACAGAGAAGCAAATATAACCACAAAGCAGAGAAAGCACACATAAACACATAAATCAACAAGTGTACTTGATGATTTGTCAAATTCGAAACATATAAAATCGAGAGATAGATTGTCTGCGGCTACTAGACATCGACTAACCAAGGCAACTCAACTATTCATAGTAGACTTGTCATCACTTCCGACTCTAGCGGTTGTGTTTCTGCCTCGATTCTTGGGCATTCTACACGCGCCTCCTAGGTCATACTTGTGAGTTCAGGTCGTTGGAGTCCATTGGAGCCTTGGTGAGATGAATATAATCCAGAACAAACTGCCAAGGTCAGGGTTTCACCCCTTGGCTTAGCAATTTCTTCCTTGTTTTTAATAAAATAAAGGAGGTTATTCGTCAAAATATGGATTTCACTCCTGATTTGGCATAACCTCCTTGGTTTGTTGGTGAAAATAATGAGGTGAGCATGAATTAAACGAATAGAATCAGCATAAGTCAGGCGGCTTGGTCAGGAGTTTGCGGCTTTCACACCTATTCCCAACTAAACCTACCGACTTTTATTTGAAAACTCGAGTGCAGTGATAGGGAAAGATCGCAGATTCAAGCACATAAACTGGGTCTGATGGTTCCTAACTATAGTCTAGGTCTCTAAGACAGCAACCCGGACTAGGTCGTGTCTGCCTAATTCCCTATAGTTATGGCTCTGATACCAATCTGTCACACCCCAACCGATGGTGGAATCATCGGGGCGCGGCACTGAGCGAAACAGATTGTCCAGAAGTTTCCACAACAACTATTATTACAAATTCAGTTAAGTGATACGTCCCATACCGTATCCCAAATAAATAAACAAGTTATCATAGAATACAACTAAACAAACAGTACTGTCTCGACAACTCAGATTCAATTTATTACAGACCAAATGTTTAAAAGTACTGCCCAGAGTCATCAAGACTCATCCGGACAAGATCTACAGACAACTAAGGCTATAGATGCTTGATCGAACAACTCCAACGGCTCCATGGCTAGAGTTTATTTGCTTCTAGAGACCCCTAGGTAGGCTACGACCTACAACTGCTAGATGGGCTCTATAGCTTTATTATTGCCTCGCTTTCCTAGCAAGCTAACACCTTAAACACCTGTCACATACGTTAAAATAAAGTCAATACATAAAATGTAAAGGTGAGTACACAAGTTTTGTAATAGCATATAGAGTTCGAATAGTTTACGCATAACCAGGCACGTACACAGAGGAAAACGATGCATGTTAATTATCGACATGGGACCATCGATACCAACGACTGCGGGTTGACCGTCCGAGACGGTTCGCAATACATGATTACCACCGTAATCCATGCAAGTATTTGTCCTTAACAACCCCCGTGTGAACGGGTGTTGAGTCCAAACTATAGTACTATGTTGCTAAGGCAGGTAGATAGCATTCCACGTGTAAACATAATAAACAGCATTCATTTAGTCAAGTAGCACATGCAGATGGTCAGCGTTCAAATAGTTTGTGTTTGATTGTGATTTGATAGGTAACATATGTAACACCCAAAAGTGCTAAAAGCAAAAAGGGGTCGAGTATACTCACAGTGATTGATTGTGGATTGAAGGGAGCGCTGAGAGTAAGATTAGCCTGAATAGTTCGATAGCATAATGATAAGTAACGTGGAAAAGTAAACAAGTATGGATGGATCGAATGGGCTGGTCGATCGAACGGCAGGTTCGATCGGACGACCAGTTCGATCGACTAGTATATCCGATTGGATAGTCCTGTTCGATCGGCCGGTTGGCTCGATCGGCTGGACCATTCGAGTGGATTGTTTCTTCCTCTGGTGTGTTTGTGTTAGAGGATTTGAACTTTTGAAGCTTTTGTTGCAGTATTTGAGAACACTGAAGTGTTCCTACCTTTCAAGTTGGTCGATCGAGCAGTTCGCTCGATCGGCTAGCTCACTCGATCGGCTAGCTCACTCGATCGGCTAGCTCACTCGATCGGCTAGGTGTTTCAGGATTAGTCCTCAACTGAATGTCACTCGATCGAATAGTCTGTTCGATCGGCTGGCATTCCCTACTACGAACAAGTTGTGAAAACGATTAAGTGTTGAAGCATAGTATCTCATGATCCGAACAGTAATGTTTACCCATCGAGTGACCCATTCGATTGAACATTACTTCGTCAATACTATACTTCAAAAGTTTGGAAGTGTGAGACCATGTGCTAACCGATCGGCTGGCATGTCCGATCAGCTGGGCTGTTTGGCAGCCTAGCCGTTCGGCCAACATTTCTGACCTGGTTGGCCTTTTGTCTAACACTTGGTTGGTTGTTTGCTTATTTGTCATTCTTTCAAGGTATTTTGACAACGTGTTGAACTATGATAACCTTCGTTCCTACCTGTTCCATTGGCTCGAACAGGAATCACCCAAGTCCGGCCGGTTGAACGGTTACGAATGTCGGTTTAGAGTTTAACCCGAAATCGGTGAACCTTGTCCATAGAACCCGAATCTTGAACCTTTTAATCTATTTGAATGGTTAGTTAGCCGGTTCAAGCTCCGTTTCTACCGGTCTGAAAGCATTGAGTGTAAAAGAGTTGAAAGAAGTCGGAAATCCTTCTTTCAATCCTTCACATCATGAAAATGTTTAGATCTATGATGGATCTTAACTTGTTTATGTGGAAATCGGTTAGATCTAAGCTAATCATAGTGGAATGAGGCCAAAACATGATGTTCTTCAAGAACACCATGATGACATCACCCAAGAACACTTAGATCTTGGTGATTTCACGGTTAGAATCCAAGTTTTGAAAGATAGAAAGGTGTAGAATCAAGTAATGATCAAGAACGTACAAGAATTAGAGTGAAAACTTACCGGGATTGAGAGAAATCTGAGAAAAGGTGAAGAAGATAGCTGGTTCGGTCAGAGCTTTCCAAAAATGGAAAGTATGATAGTGACAGCCCTATTTATAGGCTTCCAAAAGAGGAAAGTGGCAGCCGATCGGCTGGGAGATCTGATCGAGTGGGCTGCTCGATCGGCTGGCAAGATGCTAGCCGATCGGCTGGCTTGTTCGATCAGGATGCTTCCTGTTCGATCCGCCACGCACTTCGAGTATCTGCGACGATTTTGGATGTTTCGATTCCGATGTACGATGACACGATTTCGATAGAGTTCCTAGTCAAATTACCTTTAATCCCAACCACTATATCTAATATACAATCTTCTATAAGTCACGTTTCGATGTCGGTTTCGATTTGAGTTTGATTGCCTTTCGAGTTTTTATTCGATTTTCGTTTGATTTGCTTGAATACCAAACATAAAGTAGACACGCACAAGTAACACATAAGGCACACACACACGTATAACAATACCACAATTCAATAATTCGAGTCTCGAGTTTGATTGATTGTTAGATCGGTTTGATTACTGATTAGGTTAACTTTATCGCATTGTTACTTCCTATCATTCACAGTCGTAGATCGGTTCGCATTAAAACACGTTCGATTACTTCGATTCTTGCTGATTACAACACTTACTCCACATAATACAACTAAAACACAAAATCGACTATCTACAGTCAAAGAAAGTCAAAGTTGACTTGGACTTTGACTTTGACATTCGAAAACACGGGGTGTTACATTAGTTGATAGCGCTATTAGGCTTGGCAACCTCACACCGTACCTGAGAGGACGGGCATGAACTAATGACCTTAAATCACGACCAATGTTTTTATAGGGGCATTGGGGACGGGCAAACAATCTGACGCCATCTTGCGATACTTGAGTTATTATGAACATTGTTATTAAACTGAACTAAACACTTGGCAATTAACATTTTGTAAAACTGTGAACTCGCCGGCTTTGTGCTGATACACTTGTTGCATGCTCGCATGTCGTTAGGTTCTTGGATGTGGAACTTGCTGTCTAGAATTACTGGAGGGGTCATGGGTCGAGAAGTTTATAAACATGCGACAAGACTATTGGTTTTCATATATTTACTTTTGAACATTGAACAATGATTTACTTTCTGCTTCCACTGAACATGTTAAACTTTAAGCTATGTTTCGAGAATACTTTCACGTAATAAATTTGATCTTTTATACAATATCTTGGTAATAGTTCAATGTGATTGGTGGCTGGATCCTGGTACGTCACACCCCTAGCGGGGTTTCTGCATGTGGTATTTTGGGGGTGTGACACATAGGCTATAACCTTTTGACGTTGCATCAACACACATCCATAACCTAATTTAGAAGCGTCATAATAGACTACAAAGTCTTAAGTTCCTTCTGGTAACGCAAGTATGGGTGCGTTGGTTAATCTTTGCTTAAGAATTCTAAAGGCTTCTTCTTGTTTTGGTCCCCATTCAAATTTAACAGATTTACAGGTTAGCTTAGTTAAGGGAATAGCTGTTCTAGAAAAATCTCAGCTTAATCTTCTATAATAACCGGCCAATCCTAGAAAACTTCTAATCTCCGTTGGTGATTCAGGGACTTTCCATTTAGTAATTGCCTCAATCTTTATGGGATCCACATGAATCCCTTCATGATTAACTAAATGTCCAAGAAACTCTACCTCTTCTAACCAAAATTCGCATTTCGAAAATTTAGCATAAAGCTTTTCTTTTCTCAGCAAATTTTGAAGTGCGTGCAGATGTGCTGCATGTTCCTCTTTACTCTTAGAGTAAATGAGAATATCATCTATAAAGACAATTATGAATTTATCCAAATATGGCTTACATATTCGGTTCATCATGTCCATAAATGCTGGTGGGGCATTGGTTAAACCAAATGGCATGATAGTAAATTCATAAGGGCCATACCATGTTCTGAAAGCGGTCTTAGGAATGTCCTCTTCCTGTACCTTTAATTATGATATCCTGAGCGTAAATCGATCTTAGAGAAAAATCAAACTCCTTGCAATTGAACAAACAGATCATCAATTCTCGGTAATGGGTACCGATTTTTAATCATGACTTTATTCAATTCACGGTAATCAATGCACATTCGCATTGACTCGTCTTTCTTTTTGACGAATAAGATCGGTGCTCCCCACAGCGATAAGCTTGGCTGTATGAATCCTTTCTCTAACAGTTCGTCTAACTGTTTCTTTAGTACTTGCATTTCTGCAGGTGCCAAATGATAAGGTGCTTTGGCAATTGGTGCTGTTCCTGGTAGCAGATGAATTCTGAATTCGACTTCCCTGTCCGGCGGTAGTCCTGGTAGCTCTTTTGGAAATACATCTGGAAACTGAGATACTACATGAATATCTTTCAATTCCTTTCCTTTATTATTAATGATTATGGAAATCATATACACTAATGATCCTTTTCTTGCCCAGCTTGTTGTTTTCATTACAAAGATGAATTTCGTGGATCTAGTTGGCTTATCTCCTTTAATTGTGATCTTTTTACCTTTTGGTGAATTTACTTGTATTGACTTTTGATCACATAGAATACTGGCTTTATTGGCTATTAACCAATCCATTCCTAATACAATATCAAATCCTGCCAGATTCATTGGGTAAAGATTTGCAATAAACTTTTGATTTAAAAATTCTATTCTTGCTCCCTGCAAGATTTCAGTAATCTTAATGGATTCTCCATTTGCTGTTTCTACTAGACATTCTTGTTGGAGTTTAGTTAATGGTTGATTGAGAAGTTTGCAAAATGAAGTATTAATAAAACTTTGGTTCGCACCAGAGTCAAATAATACTTTGGCAAAAACATCATTAACTAAAAACGTACCGGCAATCACGTTCGGAATCATTTTGGCTTCTTCTGCAGTCAGAACAAATGCTCTAGCATTCTTAGTAGTCTTGTTGTTCATGGCTAGAGCTAGTTTAGGACAATTTGGCTTGATGTGACCTTTTCCTCCACAATTGAAGCATACTCCGTTACTGGGTTTCTTCCTACAGTCTTCTTCCTTGTGTCCGGGTATCTTGCAGAAATTACAATAGGTGGAGCATCTTCCTGAATGCTTCTTCTTACAAGGTTTACAGTAAGTTGTAGAGGTAGAACCTATATTTTTCCCACGGTTGGAATTACCGCAGCGAAGTTCTTGGGTAAACCTTTGAGCTAGGTTCTTCCTTTGGTTTTCTTCTTGTGTACGTACCAGTTCATCAGTCAGGGTATTGGCTAGTTCTACAGCATCTTCTATAGTTTGTGATCTAGCTGCCTTGACTACATGTCTAATCTCACTGATTAATCCCCAGATGTAACGGGAGATTAATACTGGTTCTGGTGAGGCTAGGGTTGGCACTATTCTAGCATATTCAAAGAATGTAGTAGTGTAACCCTTGCTGTCTACTCCAGTCATTCTAAGGTTTAAAAATTTATTAGCTATCTATTCCTTTTCATTGGGAGGACAGAATTTCCTTTCAACCATGTTCTTAAACTCATTCCATTCCATATTATAGACCCTGTCACTTCCCCTAGACTGGAGAATAGTGTTCCACCATTCTAGGGCTGCATTCTTAAATAAATTGGAAGCAAACATGATCTTATCTTCTTCTGCGCACTTGCTTATTTTTAAGACTACTTCAGTCTTTTCTATCCAGTGTAGAGCTGCAATGGCTCCTTCATTGCCAGAGAATTCTATTGGTTTACAGGACCAGAATTCTTTGCAAGAACAACCATAAGACATGGTTCTTCTTCTTTTTGGAATTGGCACTTGAAGTAATGGTCCATTGTTTACATTGTGACTAGGTTCAGTAGGTGGTCGTTTACTTCCGCTATTACTTTTATTATTTTCCGCTTCCTTAACCGTTTTGATAATATATGGCATTGCGTCTATAATTCCTTGTGCCACTATGTGTTGGATGACACTATTATCTATCTGGTTTCCGTTATTATCATTATTCTGGTTTTCTTGGTTCACTTCGTTGTCCATCTAGATTATAAACATTTACCAAGTATTAATATCACCAAACAATATTTAATGCGAATAATCAATCTAGATTATAAACATTTACCAAGTATTAATATCACGAAACAATATTTAATGCGAATAATCACACAACAACACATTGATCCAAAATCGTCGTACATTGCGACCTTTACTCTATTTTATATATATGCATCTATATCTATTACAACCACAACTGGAATTTAAAATACAATACTAGTATGCATCAGCAGCTATAGGATTATCTATTTTAGTTAATTATATTATTATATATTTTTCCCAACTTACACACATATATATATTTTATTATTATTATTATTATTATTATTATTATTATTATTATTATTATTATTATTATTATTATTATTATTATTATTATTATTATTATTACTGATAGGGGTTCATCCAATATTGCATGTTGCGCTCGTCATATTTCCAGACGAGTCTCTCCCCTATCTGTCTCATTCTTTCACTTCCTTCTAATATCTCCTCACCAAAGGTGCGGAGTTCTTGCACATTCTCAGTGCTCATGGGTGGTGCAGGTGCTGGTATCGAGTCAGGGTATTGTGGCATTGGTTCTTCGTAAGGGTATGGGTTCTCTAGGATCTCTCGAATATACTGGTCATTATCCCAATATGGGTCTAGAGGGTCAAGGTCTGGGTAGGGTGCTACTGGGTTTTGCATGGGTTCGTCTTGTGGGTGGAGTTCTGGGTAATCCCTATGGTCGTCAAACCATGGGTCAAAGTCTGGGGGATGGGGTGCTGGGACTCTAGGGATTTCAGCTGGGTCAAAAGCAGGTGCCGGAATTTGGTTTCCTGGGTTGGGTTGGATTCGATTTCCATAGGTTATGTTGGGAATAAGGGTAGTGGCTGTGGTGCTATGAGTTGTTCTAGGTTCGGGTATGCGGCTGTGGTAGCTAGTATGTGGAAATTTGCTAGTCTCCTATTGATTATGTCCTGAGTTTGAGCATTCATCTCTCTATTCACGGCTGCTAAAGCTCGCTGCTGCTGTAATTTTCTCATCCTTTTCTACGCTCGTGAGCTCCTCTGCTGAACCATCCTCTCTTCTTGGGAGGGAATGGCTCTTCAGATTGTGCCTTGAATACGAAAATCCCTTCTTCGGTGTCAGCCGAATACCCCGAGGGGGTAGGTTGGGAAGAAGTTCCTTCCTCCCTAGGAGAGCTGGACAATTGACGATAAGCGTCTGATGGTCCTTGATCACTCATACTGTAAACTAACAAATTATCAAATAACACAAAACAATAATATACAGATATGCACGTAATCACGTAGATTATTTCCTAACATAATGAATAAAATTTTGGTGTCAACAGAACACTTCTGTGGCTGAATCAGTGGCTGTAGCTCTGATACCACCTTCTATCGCAACCCCTGACCCCTGCCTCGGGAGGCGGGCGGCCACGGCCGCGACCTACTCATGGATGGTGGTATCGGTGTTTATCATTATTTGGCAGCGGAAATTACATTAGGACCTTTGTTAGGAAGTATTTTATCAGAGTAAAACACCATATTTTATAATAATAAATATATTGGGATAAAACCCAATTTTTTGTTACAAACAGGTTTATAGGGATAAACCCTATTTTATTGATATAAAACATCTTCTTTATTTAAGTAACTTTTATAGCCACTTTTCCAAGCCTTCAGTGCTGTCCAGCTGGCTTCTATTTGGCTTTCACATTTTGTTACCTGAAATGCGTTTAAAAACATTTTGTCAGTGGGAAATCCTGGTGAGTGAATCCCAATTCAATCAAGACAGGTTTTATTAGTTTATAGCATTGAGGGCAACCCGCAATTACATTTGTTTACATCTACTTTAATTACCGCCCACGGTACTGTCAATCCTGACTTGCGATAATGTTAGTACTCACAGTGTAGTAACAAGTTATGTATACAAAACCCCAACATACCGACGATAATTGTAGAATCACAAATACTCAATCACTGTTAATTATAATTTAAAACAATTGAGGTTTTGTAAAAACAGTTCACAAAAAGGTTTCACAAAAAGAGGATTAGTCACATTACTATCTTAGGTAATTTCCCGTGGCTTCCTGGTTATAATCTAGAAATTTTAAATAATGCACATGTATTAGTATAATAACCCAATTTTACATTAGTTATACCTTCCCCGAGACAGAACTCCAACGACTACGTCGGGCAGAGCCTCGACAGTCGTTACGGAGAACTAAATCAATCGGGTAGCGTATCTAATACGTAACAGGGGGTTAAAATATTTACAATGAGGCAGAACTTCGCTATTTTAGTGGGTATATCACCCGGGTATTACTTACACTATAGAGAAATTGAGAGAGAATATCAAAATTTGAACGATGGAACTGAAGGTCGATCGTTCCAATTTATAGTGCTGATACAACACTTCCTCGCGGCCCGCGGAAGAAACATAAGGGGCCTTCGCGCCCCGCAACGTAGGCCGGGTAGGCCCTAACTTGGCCGGTGACCGGTATAGCCTTGACACGTTGTGACATGTGGCGGCTCCAGGGCTTGCCGCTTGTTCTCTCGCTCGCGGCCCGCGTAAGATGAAGACTAAGTCTTCGCGGCCCGCGAGAGACCATAAAAATTGAGTTTTATTTAATTTTTATAAAAATAAAGGTATTTAGGGCCATTTTACGTATACGGGGTGTATTTTAAGACATTTAGGGACATTCTAAATATTTTAGGAGTGTCGGAAATATTTTAGGAGGGTTGTCATATATAATATTAATGAATCACTCACAAAGATGAAACAGAAACGAGACTTAGAGACTTCGTCCATGTTGTGGCATCAACGTTAAGGCCACATCTCAAGAGAACGATTAAATCGACTCGTAAAGGATGAAGTCATACCTCCTCTCGATTTCACTGACTTTGGAACATGTGTCAAATGCCTTAAAGGTAAAATGACATTAGCGAATAAGGAAGGTACCACTAGGAGCTCTAATTTATTAGAACTCATTCATACTAACATTAGTTAGGGCTGTAAACGAACCGAACGAACACGAACAAGGCCTTGTTCGTGTTCGTTCGTTAAGGAAATAAATGTGTTCACGAACGGTTCATGAACACTACCGAACAAGATTTTATGTTCGTGTTCGTTCATTAAGGAAATGAGCGTGTTCGCGAACGGTTCACGAACACAAACGAACACAAATAAATTTGGCGAACGCGACGAAGGATAAACATAGATGCCCAGAGAGTAGCACTCGAACTTGAATCCCTTATTGTGGAACAGAGGTCGATCGTATTCGGCAATGTAAATAATGAGAAATGAAAGGGAAATGATGCATAAACAAGGTTCCTAGTTTAATTGTTAGGGTAATAAAATAAATAAAAGTTTAATAATATAAAAAGTACAAATAAAATATAAAAAAATACAAAGATCTTCAATTAAAACACAAACATATGAACATAAACGAATGCAAATTAACGAATGTTCACGAACACGTTCACGAACACCTTACCGAACGTTCACGAACATAATCGAACGAACGGGACCTCTGTTCATGTTCGTTCATTTAACTAATCGAACGAAATTTCTTGTTCATGTTCGTTCGTTTATTAGACGAACGAACATAAACGAACTTCAAGCCAAACGGTTCACGAACTGTTCGCTGAACGTTCGGTTCGTTTACAGCCCTAACATTAGTGGTCCTTATGAAATCGCTGGCATCACTGGACATACTTCATTTATCACTTTCATTGATGAAAAACAACTAGATCGTCAAATTAAAGTTGTGAGATCAGATAGAGGCGGTGAATACTATGGAAGGCATACTGATGTGGGTCAAGCTCCGGGTCATTTTATGAGTTTTGTAAAGCCCAGGGGATTGTAAACCAATACACCATGCCTGGTACACCTCAGCAGAACAGTGTCGCTGAACGAAGAAACCGTACCCTTATGAACATGGAGCGCAGTATGTTAGCCAACACTACTTTACCATTATTCCTCTGGACTGAAGCGTTAAAAGCAGTTGTTCATATACTTAATAGAGTTTCTTCTAAGTGTGTCCCTAAAACTCCTTCTGAACTTTGGTCAGTAAGGAAACCGAGTCTTAAATATATGAAAGTATGGGAATGCATTACTGAAGCAAAACTTTACAATCCTTTCCTAAGGAAACTTGACCCTAAAACAGTTACCTGCTTCTTTATTGGGTATCCTAATCACTCAAAGGGTTATTGATGTGTGCAAAATGTAACATATAAATTACATCAAATGAGGCATAAAACTAACCCTTTTTAGTACTAATGTTGGAAAAAGTGTGTTTTCGTCTTCCTTTTGAATTTACAGGACAAAATGAGCTTAAACAGCAAAAGGAACAAATATACAGCCAAAACCAACATAAATACAAAGAAAAGGAATAAACATGACGCGTCCGACCCCTCAGCAACATCCCCAAAGCAAAAACAAAGAAACAGAAGAATGACCACCAGGACGTGCCCACTGGACACGGGGGCGTGGTCAGGAGCCTGCAGAAAAGATAAAGCTGTAGAAGCTTATACGCCCACCACGGGGGCGTGCCCAGCTCAGCACGGGGCGTGTTCAACGCTAAGATATGTAGAATCTTGCAAAATCTTGATAGTACAAATACGCTTCTGCCCATGGGGCCGTGCCCGCTGAACACGGGTCATGTGGAACCCTCTGCTGACACATGCATTTAATGAAGGAAGAGAAAAGGCTAGCCATGGGGGCGTGCCCACCGGACATGGGGCTATGTCCAGGGCTCTGTGCAGGCTATAAATAGGGGTGCTTGGCTCACTTCAAAGGCAGCAAACCACTACTCTCCCACTTTGCCACCACTCCACCACCAACACCCACCACCATCATCCATCATCCATCTTTAGAGTGTGTAGTAGTCTCGGGATCCAAGATTGATAGTAAGAGTTCTTACCAATCAAAGGCCATGTTTGGTTAAGCCTTTTACATCACTTGGTGAAGACAAGTCTTTTATGTATTACTTTTGATTTTTAATCTTTCGACACTTTTTATTTGGTTTCGTATTAATGACTTTAATAACTAGTTTCTTATGTTGAAGGTGAATTTTCTTTATCATTTGTCTGTGGTGTCTTGGCATTACTTTACTGTCTATATAAAGTAAAAGATTTACACCAATCATGTCTCTACGGTCTATATAGAGGCATGTTGGCTACCTGGTCGGGGGTTAAGGGAATGGTTTAGTAAGGTTCTTGCCTTGTTCAGTGTATAGATCCCGCAAGGACCTGGTTCAAGCTTACTAGGACCTCCTTCAATACCCACTGGTATTGGATGGCGGGGGTGCGAATGGCTTAATCCCCTCATATGTAAACTACTATTAATACATTAAACCGGCTACTTGGGATTGTATCCCTGCTGACTCAAACCACTTAGCCGAGGGTAACGTCTCCTTCAAAAGAGGGGCCTACCACTTTTCGTATTAATAACTTAATTAATTATCTTTCAATATTCTGACCCTTTGGGATTGTATCCTTGCTGACTCAAACCACTAGGTTGAGGAAAACGTCACCTTCAAAAGAGGGGCCTACTACTATAACTAAGATATTCTCTTAAAAAGTCCGAAAGTGCAAAAATCATCAAAGGATACATTAAAGGCAAGTCGGATCCAAGTGATTCATCTTGTCTATCTGTTTTTATTTCTGCATTTTTAGTTTTTATTTTCATGTTTAACATCTTTCCCAAAAATTTTAGATTGATTAGACGTTGAGGATAAACCGTTACTAAAAGCTCTTGTATCCTTGGACGACCTCGGTATCTTACCAACGCTATACTACGCTCACGATGGGTGCACTTGCCCAAGTGTGTGTTTAGTGTTAGTAGAATATCGTGTTTTATAAATTTAAAACTTGACTAATGCGAGAAAAAATGGGCTTAAAATATCAATAAAATCGTATCACGCTTCGCACACACCAAGTGTTTTGGCGCCATTGCCGGGGACAAGGATTTTAAGAAAGTTTGGAATCAACGGCCTAATTGTTTTTACTTATTTTTCTATTTTTAGGATTTTTCTTAATTTTTCAGCTTCTACAGATTTCAGCACGGGCCGTGCCTGGTCGGACACGGGGCCTTGTCCAGCAAACTTACTAGCAGTTTTTGTTTTCTGAGTTACAGAAGAGTGACCACGGGGCCGTTGTAACAACCCGACTTTTAAAGTCAAAGTACAAGTCAAAGTCAAAGTCAAAGTCAAAGGAAGAAAAGATTGCTAATCAAATCTGACATTTATGGCTTGGTTATTGCTTGTACTCTCGAACCTCGATAATCGATGTACGTTAGTTACCGCTATTTTGTTTATGATTTATAATTTGTGAAGTAACAATGCGATAAAGGCAATTAAAATGCTAACCTACTTAACGCTATCTTATCGCTATCGCATCGCAACTCGAATAGCAGTTATTGGTAATGTTCTATGTGTGTGTGTGCCCTTATGTGTTACTTGTGCATGTTTATTTATGATAAAGGTGTTATTCACAAACGCAATCGCAACTCTATCACAACGCAATCTCATCGCGAATTGGAAACGCATGGTTACTTATGTTGTTGTATGTTAGTTATGTTATTTGTGTAACTATTGTTTAATACTATCACATCGCTTACTCGCAACGCAACGCTCAACGCATGAAACGAAAAGTCGGAAACCAACTCACTCGAGCCATCCGATCGAAGGACCATTCGATCGAATGGTCATCCGACCGGATGACCATCCGATCGGATGGCCATCCGATCGAAAGGCCCTCCGACCCAATAACCTGCACCGCCTTTCTCCTCCTTCCCCTATAAATACCTCACCTGTCACATCACTGTTCATTATGTGACAGCTCTCCTCCGACCCACGCACTCTCAGGCCACTTTTCTCTCGATTCCTCGTGATTCTTGTAAGTTTTCACTCCAAATCTTGTACTTCTATCATCTACACACACTTTCTCATCGATTTCACCATCAAATCACGACTTTTAACCATGAAATCCCCTGATTTCAGGCTGTTCATGTGACAACTATCAAAAAATCCAGGTATCTGTACAATTAATTAATCTTGATTAGTGCTTAATGACTGTGCTGAATTACAATTAATTGCTTTCTGATTACTGCATCATACTTACATGTGCATCACATATTGCATAATGTCACATCATATTTACATACAAACTTTAGTGACATAAACGATGCACAAAGCACAGCTTGCACAGTTAGTAGATAACTCAGAAAAATGCTGACGAAGTTCAGTACATCGACGGACAGTGTTTTGAGACCCCGTATGGGCCAGAGATAAGGTACTACACTAGTATAGTGTGCAGGAAAGTGAGGATGTTAGTGCAGAATGTCTATCGCCTTCGTCAATCGGAACCGTAGCTGAAATAGAAGTAAAATAGGCTTTATATTGTGGGTTGAGATCCTGTACAAACAGTGCTAATTATAAGAACCGTAAGAACAGATCTGAACCATTGATAATTTAAATCAAGGGTTGATATTGATTATAAATAAAACCCTTATAATTAAAAATTACTACTAACAAATTAGGGGTAATTTTGTAAAATTGCTGGTCATTTGACTATTTTCCATTAAATACAAATTCCACCAAGGTTTTTTAAACTAAAATAACTTTTATATATTTCATTATTTTTTTTTTAAAAATATACCATAAAATCAAGTATTTTTTTATCTTTAATATGAGTACCATATTGCTATACCTTTTTTGTATTTATAAAAGTGATTTTTAAAAAAGTTAACAAAAGATGTTTTATAATTGTGCTGATAACGTGCTGATTATGTGTTAATTACAAAATAATACAAACAAACATCAAAAGTATATATAATCAGCACATCTGGTGTGCTAATAATGGAGAACAATTGAGGATGTTGTGCTAATGTCGTTTATGTTGAAAATGGAGAACGATTGAGGACGATGTGCTAATAATGAAGAACGATTAAAGATGTTATGCTAATTATATAGTGTTGTGCTGATTATATTTTTTGTAATTATTTTTAATTAGCTATTATTAAATATGGTCAAAAGGTCTAAATTACCCCTAAACTAATTTTTTATTGATGGACACTTGTCAATTATGTGTTGGTTCTTACGGTTCTTACAAACTTAAGTGTTTGTATTTGATCCCATTCCTTTATATTGTAATTAGTAGTAAAAAGGCAAGGTGGCATTATTGTAAATAAGAGGGAATCTCTTATAAGCCTTGGCCTATAAATAGAAGCCTTAGGGTTTAGATTTAGGACTTTTGCCATTTGTGAGCTTTGAGAGCTTTGGTGCTTAGAGAGAGAAACTAGAGAGAGAAAGTGGCAAAACGTGATTCTCGGCTTTGTACACGTCATCTCATTCAATAGAATCACGTCATTTGTACGTTCTCGTGTGTTCGGTCACGCACGTTCACGGATTCCGCACGTCGAACGTGTCATCACGCAATCGATTCGGAGCGAAAACCGGACCTACAAGTGGTATCAGAGCAGGTGCTCGATTGCGAAGATCAAACTCACAGATTCGTACTGGATTTCATCAGAAACAGATTCGAATTTCATTCAGATTTGTCAATTTTCTTCATTTTTACTTGTTCTTCACGTTTTTAACAGAATTTTGGCTGATTGAACAGGTTTTCATGGTTGAAAATTGCTGATTTTCGGATATGTTGTGCGAAACTATCAGATCTACAAGCCTACAAATTTTCAGATCTAAATTCCAAGCCGTTTGAGAGAAATCTGAAATTTTGTGTTCAAAAAAGTTGAGACATGTTCACTGTTGATGTTGATGTTGAAGATGGATGTCAGCCGATCGGCTAGGCCAGCCGATCGGCTAGACCATTCGATCGACCGACATCTCTAACAATTTCAAGACAACATTGTTAATAAGCATTTAAAAACGTTGACTAGTTGACCCTAGCCGATCGGCTAGCATCCCAGCCGAACGGTTAGCAAATCGTTTTACCACACGTCACTTGTTCAAGTCAATTTGTCAACTGCCATATTTTTAAAAAGGTTGACTTGTCAACCTCTGCCGTTCGATCAACAAATCGATTTATTACACATCACTTGTTTAGATCACTTATTCGACTGCTTTCATTAATAACACTTAACAGTCATCACGTGAATTTCTGAAAAGTTTTACATATCCAAGTGACTAAGAATGAATTCAAGTGATATTATAGGTTGAACGGTCCAATCACTTTCTATATAATATGAGTATTGTCGGCCATTAAAACAAAGTTGTCAGTTTATATGATTGTTGGTTACCTTAATTGTTAAATCAGTTTCTTTTAAATCACGCAAACAAATCGAACACCACTATTTCCCAGCCGATCGAACCAACCACTCGATCGGCTAGAAAAGCTTCCTTTTCGATCGAACCAGTCACTCGATCGGCTAGGAAAGATTTCTGTTCGATCGAACCAACCACTCGATCGGCCAGAAACTTGGATCGGCTGGCGTAGCCGATCGAACAGCAAAGAAGTCTTAGGTGTTACTGAGTCGACTGGGATAGCCGATCGAATAGCAGTCATAGGTGAAACATTGGATCGGCTGGCGTAGCCGATCGAACAGAAGCATCACTGACATTCATTTAAAACTTTGACTTGTTGACCTTAGCCGATCGGCTAGGATTTCAGTTTCATTCCGCCGGCATATTCACCCAATCGAACAACATAATTCAGTGAATATTTCAGAATAGCATGTGATGAATGGAACGGTCAAATGAAATTGTGTTAATTTGAAAGGTGTCAGTAATACGTGTCATCACATCCCAATCGATCAAGCTGTTGACAGTCAAATTTCATTAAATCATTTCAGTAATGCATGTGAAATTTTAAAGCAATCAGTGTACATGTGACTTAAAAATCTCGGTCGAATAAGATTTCAAATGATATAAAACTTGTCGGCAATTAATATACTAAAGTCAAAAGTAATTGTCAGTTGATCAATTGAATACATCGATTCAAGAATTTGCATGAGATATGATTTAATGGCCAAATGAGATTCTCGAATTAAAACAAATGATTGTCAGTGAATTGAATAGTTTGTTTGTTAAAACGGCCCAATCATAGTCTTTGATAATTGTTGTCGAGTTAGTGGTATTTTTGGCCCTATCAAATTCTTTTGGTTTTTGAACAACCGCAGCCTATGTGTTCTGTTAATAAATTGAAATTCATGTGATAGAATGTGATTGTCAGTTCATTGTTGCATATTGATTTGATATTAAGTGTTGTCGGTTGGATAATTTTAGTTTGCATGTGATTGATTGGTAAGATTTGAATAAGAATCAAAGCTGAAAATTGTTTGTCGTTTAGTGTGACATTGTTTGAACAATAAGTCGTTCAGGTTTTCAACCAATTCAAAGTTCATTTGTGGTGGTCAAAAATTCAACGTGCCAGCCGATCAACTCAAGTTTTGTTGTGTAGTGATTGTAGTGAAGTGTCTTCATTCGGCTAGCAACCTCGATCGGCCAGCAATAGTGTTGTCTTGTTCGAGTAGCAAGTGATTCGGCTAGCATTCCTAGCCAAACGGATACCATCTTTATGTGAAGCATTTCCAATCGGTTAACTCAACCGATCGACCAACTTTCTCGTCAAAACGCCACTCGATCGAACAACGTTTCTGTCCGATCGACCAGCATACTATCCGATTGATCAACCCCCCGTCCGATTCAGTTGTTTGGTATTTTTAAACTGATAATTTGTTTGTGTTTGCAGGTGATTCGAGGTGTTTTTACAAGGTGCAAATTCCAAGAAGTTGAAATTGTGTGAGCTTTGAGCGAAAAACAATTTTTGAATCAAGACACTTAACGAAGAATTTGTGATAAAAATGTTTGACGAACAGGAAAATATTAAACTTGAAAGATCAAACAATTGGTAGAGTGGTTGTTATTTTGAGTCAAAGGAGGTCGTGGTTGAAAGATTTAAATATTTTATGCGTAGGAAACATGAGAAATTTAATGATCTGGAAAAGCGATATGATGATTTACTTAAAGGTTTGAAAATGCATTACATAACAATATCAGACGCTGAACAGAAATCTAAGTTTGCAGACGCATTACCTTTAGAGTGGGATGAATTTGTGTGTAAGGTGAAAAAGGATTCTAGGTTCTCAAAATTTAGTCCAGGTGATTTCATCAGAGAGCTTAGAATACAAAATTGTGAAATTGAGAAGAAAAAGAAAGAGTTGATAATGGAATTAGAAAGAAATTTAGAAAATATAAGTTTGGATGTGATCTTTGAAATAATGAAAAGAATTAGAAATGGTCTTGGTGTAAGAAGTAGGATGAAATATGATTACAAGAGAGGTTGTTTTTTAAATGAAGATTTGAATCCTGCTGATATGATTAAAATTTTTCTTGCAGGAACGTCAAAGATTGAAGAATCCAAGAAAGATAAAATTCCAAATTGTGAAGTTGTGTGCTCCAAGTGTGAAAAATATGAAGCAGACAATGTTAAACTCCTGAAGGATGTGGAGAGTTTAACATTGGAAATCAAAAGCTTGAAAGATGAGAAAGAATCTGATAATAAACAGATTCTTGAAATGCGAGAAATTTGTGAGAAATTGAAGTCTGAAAATATCAAACTGTTGAATGGCGTGAACAGTTTGACATCAGAAAACAAAATTTTGAAAGAAAAAATTGAAAGTTTTGAAAATGAAAAACTAAAAATTGAAAAAGAATTTCAAAGTCAAATAAAGATTCTTGAAGATGGGAGATCTGTTTTTAGCAAGAACAATATTGAAAAGCAAAAGGTAATAAATTCCCATCGACAAATGATTATTCAACTTGAAAAAGAAGTTGAATGTGCTCAAAATAAAATTGACGAGATTGAAAAGAAATTGAAAGGTTTTGTGATTTCTTCAGAATTATTGAATTATCCTTGTCCAAAACCTATCAATTCAGTTCCAATAAGTGACAATCTCACAAATTTTGACAAAGTCAAAATTGAAGATTGTGATGACAAATCTGATGATGAAAAAGAAAAAGAAGAAAAACGAAAAACATTTTTGAAATTAAATGAAATGTTTAAAAATACTGTTTTACAATCTACTGAGAAAGGTGAATGCTCAACGCAAAAACCTGTAAAGGAGAATGTGGAACAGAAACAAAAAGATAATAAATCGAAAAATTCTCAAAAAGAAAATAAAAGCTCATCAGATCAATCATCCGATCACAATAAAAAATCACAAAAATTTAAAAATCAAAACTCAAAAATATTTGGTAATCAGTGGTGCAGGTTTGACCACAGTGCTCAAATGCCAAATCAAGGATACAAGAAGAGAAATGAATATCACAGGGCAACTCAATGCTTCGATCTAAGTGTGTGGTATGAAAATAGTGTACGATATGAAAATGAGAATAGGTATGATAACAGAGTGTGTTACTCATGTGGCTATCAAGGACACATTGTTGTTAACTGCCAAAGTCAAAGTTTTGAAACGAGAAGATGCTTTGAATGCCAAATCAAAGGCCATATTGCCAGAGATTGCCCAATGAGATCAAAGGAAAGATCGAGGGCTAAATCTCAGAAAATGGAAAAGAAACTAGTCAATGTCAAGCCCAAAGAACATAAAGTTCAAGAACCAAAAGTTCAAGAAAAGAAAGTAAAGCTTTCACAAGGGCAGAAAGACAAACTGAGAAAGAAAAGGAAGAAGGCGAGAGAGTATCTAGAAAGGATTTTGTCCTCGGATACAACAAGAAAATCAGAAAAGAGTTCTGATAATCCAGTTTGCTCATCAAAGACTGACAAATCTAGCAAACTAAGTTCATCAGATACAAATATGAGGACAGACAGGTTAAAAAAGAAAGAAAAAGTTCCTGGCGATGAATTTGTTTCTTCGGAAGCAAAGGAGCCACGTGTTGGCGATGAATCTGACTCATCAAAGTCAGACAAGCCACATTCAGGCAATGATTCTGGTTCGTCACAACCAGAAGAGCCAAGTTTTGAGGTAAAATTGTCAAAATCACGCAAGGCTGGTCAGGCTTGGGTGAATCTGTTTAAATGAAAAACCTGACTTGCCGGAGTTCCCAGGTTGGTAAGTGTGGAACAGGTATCGGCATCTTTCTTGAGAAATTCACAGGTTGGTAAATGTGATATTTCGAATTACCAAAGACTAATCAAGGACATTAAGTTGTACTTGATTTATTTTTCCGACTAGTGATTAAAGGAAAACAACGTGATGAAACAACCCCAAGTTTGTGAAAAGACAAACAAAACTAATTTTCTGGAAAAACCATTTTGATTAAAACAAACTTAAGTGTTTTGAAATCTAAATGAGAAAATAGTTTATTGTCAGGGGGAGTTCTGATTGTTTAAGCTGAGTGAATGGCGAATTGAAGCGATTCGATATCAGTTTGTCATGTTATTTGTACACTCTATTGTTTTCAAATTTTTCCTGAAAATCAAAATTGAAACATATTTTGATTTTAGGGGGAGTAAGAAAATTTTTAGAAATTTTGAAAATTTGAAAATACAAAAACATGATAAAACCAGAAAAAGCCAAAAACATTGAAAAATTCAAAAATGAGTTTTGTTGAGAAAAGAGGAAATGATAGTACATCAGTGGACTATCACAACATGCTAAAGAAATGAAATGTCAAATGTGATAAACGATCTCACTAATGATGTGACGATAGGCTCAGCTAGACTAGTAGATTTGCGATAACGATACAAACTAAATGAAAAAGCCTAGTTCTAGTGGGAAACATGGTTGAAAGCATAGTACTTAGTTTTGTCCTTCGTGATTGTGTACCTACTCAGTAATCGCTGAATGCTAAAAGAGCATAAAAACCGGTCAGTTTGTGAACTTTCACAACTTGCTGAAAAAGTCGCTGTGATAGTGCATTTCTTTTTGCAAAGATTTAAACTTGTTTTATTTCTTTATTTTGTTAAAGCATTGGACATCCTCTGCGTATACGTGAGTATCGACCTGGATGTTATTGCCTAAACGTTCTGCTTTATTTTCTTTGGTGTTTCGTTTAAGCTTTGGATCACCTCTGCGTATACGGGAGTATCGACCTGGTGGTTAAAGCCTAAAAAACTTCAACTTGTTTTATTTTCTTATTTTGTTTAAACATTGGACTTTCTCTGCGTATACGGAAGTATCGACCTGATTGTTAATGTTTAAACATTCTGCTTTGTTTTCGCACATATCACAGTTGATGAAAGTTTAAAGGCTTTACTTGAGTTAGTGTACTGCATGATGAGGGGATATGCTAAGATCGTGGGGTCCATAGAACTTAGTGCAACATTAATATACCTTAAACATATCGGTAAGCATTTTGAAAGTTTTTAGATTGAGCTTAAGAGGACAACTATATCGTCAATCTACGTGAATCGTTTAGAACTTAAAATGATTAAAGCTTAACGGTGCTAGTGATTTGTCTCATGAACTGATATGATCCTCTTACACAAACTCACAAAAATATTGATTGTAAATATTTCTTTACTGCATTTCATTCAAAACAAAAAAAAAATCCAAAAAGATTTTCGACAACTGATGTTGAAGAGCTGATATTCAAAGTTCAAAGTGCTAAACATGATGAATTGGATTGGGAAAGTTTGTTGAAAAACTTTGAATGTTATATATAAATGTTTTAAAAGATTGGATGTTTTAGTTAATCAAGGTCATTTACTTGAACTTGAGGTAACTAGTCTGTTTGATGAATGAATGATTTCTACCAGTAAGTTTTTTAACTCTAACTGTTATAAATTTGTGAAACTTATGTTGAGGTAGAGGATGTACAAGTTAACCAGGTTTCAAATCCTGAGCAGATGCAGAACAAAGCCAGGAATTGATCCTGAACTTGTGAACCAGTGAAAGCCAGACTACGATCCCTACAAGCTGAGTCTAAGGGGGAGTCTGAAGACGAGCTCAACGCAAACGAAAGCGTGGATTCAAAGAGCCAGGTATCGTTCCTAGAAGAGCTTGTAATTGGAAATCCAGGTGTCGATCCCAAAAGCACGAAAGCTTGACGAAAGGGGGAGCCTGAAGAAAAAGAGTCTAAGCGAGAGGGGGAGCAACGGAAGCTCGTAAACAGATCCACGGGGATTCTGTTTGAGAAAGAGGGAGTTTATGGTTGCTGATAACGTCAAACCTTCAAGAAGACTCAGAGAGAGAGAGAAAGACAAGTTGCTATGAGTTTGACTATGGATTGACTGCGGCAATATCCAAGGGGGAGTCTGTTAGTGCAGAATGTCTATCGCCTTCGTCAATCGGAACCGTAGCTGAAATAGAAGTAAAATAGGCTTTATATTGTAATTAGTAGTAAAAAGGCAAGGTGGCATTATTGTAAATAAGAGGGAATCTCTTATAAGCCTTGGCCTATAAATAGAAGCCTTAGGGTTTAGATTTAGGACTTTTGCCATTTGTGAGCTTTGAGAGCTTTGGTGCTTAGAGAGAGAAACTAGAGAGAGAAAGTGGCAAAACGTGATTCTCGGCTTTGTACACGTCATCTCATTCAATAGAATCACGTCATTTGTACGTTCTCGTGTGTTCGGTCACGCACGTTCACGGATTCCGCACGTCGAACGTGTCATCACGCAATCGATTCGGAGCGAAAACCGGACCTACAGAGGATCACAAAACTGCTTCACTAGGTGATAGTTTAAGTGCCGGAAAATGCCTAAAACCCACTTAAAGTGCTGAATTCAGCATTTTTCAGCAAAAAATCAGCATTTTAACAAGTTGGTAACATGCAAAAATATGACTAAATGGTCCTGAATGCTTTCCTAAGTATCGGGAACTAAAAGTGTCACAAAAGAATACATAAAGAACACTAAACGATATAGTTTGACACTTTAACGAACCGGTATCTAACCGAACAACCGGACACTACCCGAAACACCAAAATTATACTAGAAGCATTGTTTTATTATTTCTGAGCTAGTTATGATCCCCGAACACCCTAACACACTATATAACACATAATATGCATGAACACTAACTAATACACTTAAGTTCTAACTAGATCTCCTAACTTGTCATTAAATCACAACCAATACCCCCCCCCCTTTGTTGGGACGGTCATAAGGTGGCCCCACCACCTTGATCTTCCTTGATTCACTTTGATTTGTTATGAGATCTTGTAGTGTACTTAATGAACATATTATCCATAGGTTAAATCTCTAACATGGTTATAAGAAGGAAATAAAGGATTAAAGTCTCATTATCTCTCACCCATTAACACACACCATCATCCTCCCTCCCTCTTGCCCATTCTCGGCCATAAACAACAACAACAACATCATCATCATTCATCAATTTCCATCCATTCTCAAGTGTACACAAGGTGTTAGAAGGTGTCTAAGGAAGTGTGGAGCTTGTGGATCTTGAAGGACCTCTCCCAATTGCTTTTATCCACCACATTTGTCACCTCCATCATCTTGTGTTCATCCCTAGCCATAGAGCTAGTAGTAAGGCCCTTATAATCTCTTGTTACTTCATATTTTGTTGGTTAAAAGATGATGAACGTTGTTAATCTTGAAGAACACTAAAGAACATAATCATGAATCTTTAACATAAGCTTAAAACCATATGGATACATGATGATTAGAGTTGATTTGCTTCTTGATAATTGATTATTTATGTTAGTGATGTTAGTCATCATAAGAAACCTACTAGATTGTGATTAAACACATGATCTAGTAAGTTAAGGGGGTGATCTTGTGAAAGACCAAGATCATAATGCTTTATGTTTTCATGAACTTGAAGAATGAAAATGATTTTTGTGAAAGATGAAGTTTGTAATATGTTTACTAGACATAAATTTGGATGATTACAAATATAGTTTTCCAAAGAAACCAAGTTAAATAGCAAGATTTACATAAACTTGGTTTGTAGGATCGTGTAGTATCCTGAACAAGTCAAACAGAAGAGCTCTTATCCGTTTCAGATGCGGAAAATAAGAAACGGACTTTGAAAAACAGCTTGTTTCACTTAATCTTGCCTTGTATATTGATGAATAACAGTTTACAGTCAAACGGCACTTCGGCAGCACCTCGGTACCGGAAAATCAGAAAGTTACAAATGATCTCGCTTGAGAGCTTTATATAGGAGAGAGATTTTGCTTGAAAGGGATGGGTGGCAGTTCAAGCGAATTCACTAATATTGTGATTTCGCTTGAAAGTGTCACTAGACCTTTTCAAGCGGAATCACTCATTTCAGGCGAAATCAGCTCTATATCACCCTAAAACAACCTATTGTCTCGTATAACGCGCCCTGATCTAACAATTCTAATACTAGACACGATACAAGACGAAGTCGACAAACGTATGCACCAACAGATTCCCCCTCGGATGTTGACGAGTCTTAGGTGTTGAGTCTTCAACGTCTTTAGTCTTTATCAGTCTTCGGGCTTCCATAATCTCCATCTGACTCTTTTCTTACTCTTAACTCTTTCTTCAGCTAAGCACCCCCTCGAATGATGCTCTATCAATCTCTGGCATCTTCAGGATCGGATTCTTAGCTTTTGCATTTTCAGTCTCTCTTTCTCCAATAGACTCCCCCTCAAGTTGTACTGGGATCGTAGTCTGGCTCAGATTCCGCTTACATAATCTCAGGATCAGGTATCACAACCTGGCTTACCTGCATATTCTCTACCCAAAACATAAGTTCCATTAAAGATAAGAAATAACAAATATCGCAACCCTGCTAACAACTTATATACACTATCTGAACAAAACAAATTTATCATGAAAGTCTCCAATGATCCACCTGAATGTATAAATTTTCTTTTCAAACAACTTCTAACAAAACTTTCCCAAACCTGTTCGTCATGTTCAGCGCTTGGAATTTTGAAAATCAGCTTTTCAACATCAGTTGTCTAAAATCTTTTTGTATTTTTTAAAAGTATGCTAAAACACACCGAATATCTTTTTGGATTTTTGACATAACAGAAATGAAATGCAGTAAAGAAATATTTACAGACAATATTTTTGTGAGTTTGTGCTAGAGGATCATATCAGTTTATGAGACAAATCACCAACACCGTTAAGCTTCATTTCATTTTAAGTTCTAAACGATTCACTTAGATTGTCAGTATACTGATCCACTTAAATTTTCACACAAAGTTCAACTGTTTCGAGATACGATATTAATGTTTTAAGTACTTAAACTTATCTGTGTGTCCCACCTCAGAATATACTCCCGTATCCAGATCCCAATATTCAGTCTTACAGGTGAGTATACCTAGATGATACCTGTAAAGGGGTGAATGCAAGACCGTGAGAGCTCAGGTCAGAACTTCCGTTCAGCAGAGAGATGACGACTCGACTTTTGGTGGGTCCCCTTTAGAGGATCTTTTCTTCAACAGTACATGATTAGCATTTTGCAATGATTCATCATTTTTTGTAAAGTATTTTCCGGGGACTAGGTCAGAATTTCCATTCAGCAGAAGTCCCGGGATAATACACCAGATATCACTAAGCATAAAGACCTAGTATCTCAGAAAGAGGGGTCCTTCAAACAAGATTTCGGGGGTTACCCATATACCCTAGAGATGTTACCCACGAATTAAGCAAGTTTGAATTTAGGTTTATATCTCGACACAATTTACTAAATGTGCAAAAACCTACTGGCAAATCATCAGTGAGACCGTTTATCACATTTTTTCTTTCCAATTCTTTAGCGTGTTGTGATAGTCCACTGATGTACTATCATTTCCTCTTTTATACAATAAAACTCATTTTTAATTTTATCATGTTTTTCTGTTTTTCAAATTTTCTAATGTTTTTGGATTTTCTGAAAATAAACTGAGCTCTTGACTCACTTTGTAGAAACAAACTTTTGAAAAACAAATTATACAAGAAAAATGACAACTAATATCGAATCGCTTCAAATCGTCATCCACTTGGCGTAAACAATCAGAACTCCCCCTGACAACAAACTATTTTCTCATTATGATTTCAAAACACTTAAGTTTGTATTAATCAAAATGGTTTTTCCGAAAAATTAGTTTAGTTGATTTTACCACTTGTAAGAAACGGGGATCATTTCATCACATTGTTTTCAACCACTTGTAATAGGATTACATCAAGTTCAAATTAATGACCTTGATTAATCACTTTGTCATAACAAATCTCTAGACCACTTGTAAGATCAATACTGTACCACTTGAAAATAGACACAATCAAAACTGTTATGAAGAAAGATGCCGATTCCTGCTCCACTCTTACCAACCTGGGAGCTCCGGCAAGTCAGGTGTTTACTCAAACATTATGTCCACCCAAGCCTGACCAGCCTTGGGTGATTTTGGTACACATCTATCCCACCAACATTTTGATTTGTAAAATTATTTGGCACCTTTTACCTTTCTGTCAACCATCATACCAAATATATGCTTGACTTTTCCATTGAAAGCCTTCTCAACATCAAATTCTCCTTTACCAGTGAAGAATTGATTTGAGATTTCAACCTTTCCAAATTTCGACTTCAAATTTTCCTTTGACAATAGAGGAAAATTCTCATCGTTCACTTCTGGAATGGAAACCACAATCTTTTTCTCAACCACAGACTCCTCTGATTTTATGGAATGAGATTCATTGTCAGAATTACTCTCAGATTTAACCACCCATTTTTGCTTCTTCAAATCACCTTTTCTTTTGTAAAATCGTTTTGAATTTTCACCCTTTTCAGAATTAGAATTATCAAACATTTTATCATTTTTCAAAGATAGTTCTGTCTTATCAACAAATTTTCTTCTTGAATCAAAGTTAGAAGAAACTCCCTGTTTTTTGTAGTTGGACTTGGGACAATTCCAAGCTATATGTCCAACTTCTTGGCATTTGAAACAGGTTCTTCTATCAACTCTTTGACCAAACTTTCTCACATTCTTCTTTACTTCAGCAAGAAATTCTTGATTTGACTGCTTCCAGAACGGTTTCTCCTGTTCTTCATCACAACTTCCACCTGCAACAAATTTTGTATTTGGTTTATAATTTTTATCATTTTTATAATTTTCAAAAGCACTAAAACCAAGACCTTTCTTTTTGAAATTACTGTTATGGTTCGATTTCTTTTGAAAACCATAACCACAATCGTAACTCATTTTCCTGTTAACTCTTTGTTGAGTTCTTGAAGAAGTGTATTTGTTAGGTTTTCCATTAAGATTTAAATCTTTTATTTCAGAAATATTAATTTCTGTTTATTTGAAAATCTGTTTGATCTTTTCAGTTTTAACACTTCTTATTGGAAATTCCTCATCAGAATATAATTTGTCTGAATCATTCAATGTATATGCTACTTTGAATGATCCGTCATTCAAATTAGATTTTGATAATAGGAATTCCTTATTGTAAACCCTTTTAACCGGTGAACTCGGACTCTTCTCAGACGAACTCGAACTATCTGACTTAGACTCCGACTTTGACCTTTCATCCATATCCAACACCTGATCGACAACTTTCTTTACTAACTCAGACTCATGATCGGTGTCAGATGCTGTGAATGTGACATCAATGTTATCTGGTAATTCATCAATGATTTCAGACTTTAACTTGATGTTGAGAGCCCAATTAACATGTTCCTCATTTGGATTTCTGGGAGAATAACTTTCAAAGATTGGGGGCGGACATCTGTTATACTTGACATTTGGTTTCTTACTAGTATCAGTATCTTCAGTTTTTTCTTTCTTGAAAGCCTCCAGACCTGCAACAGTAGGATAAACACGATCAATCAAATAATCACATGTAGTATAACTCAACAGTAATCCTTTAATCCTTTCACTCTCAATCTTTTCAAGTTCCAAATCCTGCTTCAGCTTAGCACAATCTTCAATATAATCATTGATGACACTTTGCTTTGTCATTAATGTTGCGCTCATTTTTTCCATTGCTTTTTCAATTTCTGAATTCGTCTTTTTCAGACTGTCAACTGTCCTGTTCAACACATCGTACGACTCCTTCACATACTTCACATCAGACAGTAAATCTTCTTTATTCTTCTCTAATTCAGCAATCTTCTTGTCTTTCTCCTCACAAGTTTTACAAGATTCTGAACATTTCAAACATGGTTTTTCAACTTCAATCACCTTTTCAACTATCTTTTCAACCTCAATAATCTTTTCAACCTCAATAATCTTTTCAACCTCAATAATCTTTTCAACTTCAACCAGTTTCTCTACCACTTTCTCTATTTCAACTATTTTTTCTCTTTCATTCTCCGTCACTGCTTTATCTTTTGTTTCTTCAGCTTCTGTCTTTGCCTTTTCATCAACTAGTAACTTTGCTGCTTCCAGCTCTCTCTTCAATCTGTCAATCTTCTTTTGATTCAGCATCTCAACTTTATCTGCATAGAAAAAATTAAAACTATCAGGATCAATGCTTTTTCTACATTTGTTAAGATATTCTTCTTCATCATCAGTATCAACATCACTTCTAAGATCTGGAAAAATCGGGATTCTTTTCTGACTAGTTTCATCTTCCAGAACTCGGGCAACTAGAGCTGAACCAGGTATGTATTTGTCCCAACTAATACCCTCTGCAACCTTTTCATCATCTTGATGAATGATTAAAGCTTTCTTCTTTCCATTGTCAGTGGCACTAGACGATGATGGTTGTTGCTCAATCTGATGAAAAATCGATTTTTGATAATAATTGTTCTTTTCTTGATCCCCGGTTGCTTCTTGATTTTTGCACTCTCGTTTAAGATGACCTTTTCCTTTGCAACAAAAACACGTCACTTTTTATTTATCAAATCCTAAAGCCGAATTTGCCAGATCACGAAAACCATCTCTGCCAGTGATTTGTTGAAACTTTTCAGCTCTTCTACAAGCACTAGCTAAACACCATTTCACATCCATCAATTCAAGTTCCTCAGCATCAATTTGGTCATAATCTTCTTTCGTAAGCATCGGATTACCAATTCTTCCTGCAACTAAGCTTTCATACGACTCTAACATGGCGACAAGAGATGCCATGTGTTGCTTAGCTAATTCAGGAGACAGATTGTGACCATTCTGAATGTGCAAAGTCACATTGCATTGAAGATTTGTAGAATTCTGTTGTTGAGGGCTTGATGTTGTGCTATTTGGATCAAAAGTTGAAAACGATGAAGAATATCCACCACTATTAGTTGTAGTGCTACCATTTGGACTAGATGAACTATCCGCACTAAAAGAAGTACTAATCTTTGGACTCTGGCTGGAGATAGCCTCAAACTTGTTCCCTCGGTAGTACAAACTGACATCCTGTTTAGCATTTGGATTTGTCATGATAGCCGTCTTCTGAATATCCAATTCCTGCTCTTCAATTTTCTGAATAAATTGTGCCAAATTCATACTCTCGGACTTTCTCATGAGTTTCACAATCATCAAATAAGTTCCCCACTTGTTCTGTGGTAAAGCCTCAGCTAGTTTATCGACCCACTCATCATCCTCTTTCTTGATGTCCAATCTTCCCATTTCCAATACCAGATGACAATATCTTTCAATGGTCTGCTTTGTTGTTTCATGATCAAAAGCTGTAAACATATCAAATGATTTCTTCAATAATGCCTTCTTGTTTTTTTATCATATCAGCACTTCCTTTGAATTTCTGAATCAGTGCCTCCCAGATTGATCTAGCTGTACCATTATGTTGAAGCAAGATAAAGATATCTTCTTTTATCGCTTGCTGAAGAATACTGATCATCATTTTCTCACTTGTAAACTTTAACTTGTCACTTTCTGAATAGTCAACAATAGCTTTTTCAATCCAACGTTCATTCTTTGGTCTCTCGTAATCTTTCAACAGTGAACACCATGCATCAAATTTGTAGGCTTGCACCCAGTTCTCGAATCGATTTTTCCAACCCTGAAAATCTTCAATATACATGAGCTTTGACGGTTTCTGATAAGTTCCTGTCTCATTCTCATTGTACACAGTCTCAGCAGAAGTAACTGGAGCAACAGGTGTCGCGAATGCATTGTAAAACTCTTCAGCCATGATTCGATATCACGTTTTTCAAACACAGCAACTTTCAAACGAAATCTCAAACAAACACTCCAAGCGGAATACCAGACAACTACTTTCAAGCAAAATACTAACTGGAGCGGAATCAAACTGAAACAATAATCCTGATTTTGCTTGAAACAATTTACTCTCAAGCGGAATTACCCTGAATTAAACACTCCTGATTTCGCTTGAAACAACTCGAGCAGAATCAAAACTTTGAAGCGGAATAAGAGATTTTCAAGCGGAATCTTTTGTTTAGCTTGAAAATCTCAAGTAGAATAGCACAAATTGGAGCGAAATCAGAAAACACTCGTTCAAGCGGAATCACCAAATCTGTCCATTTTTACCATTTTTAATGCGAATTATGCTCTGAAACTTTCAAGGGTTTGTTAGAATGTAGTTTCACACAAGTTGTGAAAAATTCAGTCCATTCTGACCGTTAAAACTTGTTTAATTGAAGAAAGAAGGTGTAGAAGTAAGAAATATGGCTGTTTTTTGCAAGAACTCCTCCTCATGAGCTCTGATACCACTTGTAGGATCGTGTCGTATCCCGAACAAGTCAAACAGAAGAGCTCTTATCCGTTTTAGATGCGGAAAATAAGAAACGAACTTTGAAAAACAGCTTGTTTCACTTAATCTTGCCTTTTATATTGATGAATAACAGTTTACAGTCAAACGGCACTTCGACAGCACCTCGGTACCAGAAAATCAGAAAGTTACAAATGATCTCTCTTGAGACCTTTATATAGGAGAGAGATTTCGCTTGAAAGGGATGGGTGGCAGTTCAAGCGAAATCACTAATATTGTGATTTCCCTTGAAAGTGTCACTAGACCTTTTCAAGCGGAATCACTCATTTCAAGCGAAATCAGCTATCACCCTAAAACAACCTATTATCTCGTACAACGCGCCCTGATCTAACAATTCTAATACTAGACACGATACAAGACGAAGTCGACAAACGTATGCACCAACATGGTTCTTACTTGAACATACACTATTTTTGGTGGTAAAACAAGTGTATAAACACTTATGAAACAAGAAGATGTCATAAAGAAATGTTTTTATAAAACATGTTTACAAGTTGTAAACACCTAAATCTTTCAAGAATGAAACTTTTAAAAAAGTAAACACATTTTAAAGGTTAACTAACCCTACTAAACACACTACCAAGTTACTACAAGTTTTTATGAAAGTTCAAGTTCATGATTGTTATGTAAATAACATTGTTTTGGCACTTGGTAAGTGTAGATTGATTATTGATTGTTTATGATGATTTTTGAAAAGAAAATGATATGCTTTGATAACATGGGCACCTCCATTTTTAGGGGAAACTATGGAAAAATTTTCTAAAAATATAAACACTTAGAAAAATATTTTCTAAACAAATATTTACAAGTGTGTTTTAACTATGGTTTTCAATATAACCTTTGCCATAATCTTTGTTACAAAAATACAAGTATTGGAGGTTGGTTTTTATAAATAAAAATGGATAAATATGTATTTAGAATATATATTTATATTAAAGACACATTGTGTGTGAATATTTGTATACTTTGTGTATTAGTTATATTATTTTAGGATTTAAAGTAATATAACTTAACAAAATACCAAGAATTTACAATCCAAAGTATTACCAAAAATCGTAAGGAATAAACGCACAAGTTATACACATAATATTGGAACCGAACGATAGAATATAACTTACAAAATATTCCGGAAAGTACCTTTATAAAATATATTTTTGATAAATAATCAAGAAATGAAAATATGATTTTTGTAAATGTTACCAAGTTATATCATATTTTCGACAAGGAGAAAATATATTATTTTTTAAAGTAAAAATATATATTCTTAGAATATTTAGAAGATATATGATTTTTGAGAAAAATATATATTTTCTTGAAATACATTATTTTTGGACAAAATAAGTTTATATATATTTTCTAAAGTGAGACTTGAAAATATATTAATTTGGAACTACAAATAGTTTTACCAAAAAAAAATTATGAATAATTTTTCTAAATGATATTCCTTAAAACATGTGTTTTGGAAATAAATATTGGATATTTATTCGATATTCTGGAATAATCAAGTATGAGCATACGAAAATACATGTATGAGATACCCCCATCCGTGGGAAGGAAATGTAAGCATAAGTACTTGAGAAGTATTAGTACAAAATATTGTTTAACAAATTATTCCAAAATTAAATATAATTTAAAGTTAAAATAATTATTATTTTAACAAGTAATTATAACTTGGAATATCATTAAAGACATACAAGAAACGTAACTTAAACGTTAATTCTAAGGCAAGGCACGACCAGTTCGTCTAATAGACCTAGTACATTGTAGGTAGTCGTGTTTGCTGACGAGATTTGAGTTACGAGTACCGAAGACGCAAAACTGTGAGTTCATGTCCCCCTTTTCTTTAAATTGTTTTGTTTATTAACTTCGGGGGTGAAATACATGTTACAAAAGGATTACATACAAATACAATTAGTATGGTTAGTCTAGGAAAGTACCATAGATCATGTGAATGGGTAGGCGCATACTTGAGACCATTAATCCTCGTATAAGGACCGAAGGGCATGAGTGATAGATCTATTTGGGTGTAGCGAGCCCACACCCATGAGGACCAGGGTGGCCCATAGGGTGACTATGTCTTCCAGCCGGAAGCCCGGTACAAATTTGCTAGGTTTGAGCCTTCCTACACCGTCACACATATCAGTGGCCTTGCAAACCATTGGTGATCTTTTCCTTGTTTGCTTTCATACCGGGATTTACAAACATACATACATACATACATACATACATACACTGTTTACAAAGGTTTATACATACATATACAAAACACATTAACTCGCTTAACTTTTGTTGATGTTTTCAAATTACATGTATTTCAGGGAACTAAGTGGAGCTGGCAGGTGTTTGCATTTTTTCAAGCTGCGTTATAAATAAAAGATATCATCCAAGTCGTTAGGGTTTAGGAGATGTATCTTAATCCTGGACGAGATACATGGTTCTAAACTCGGGTTTGTTTAAGATCTTTTGTCGAGTCTTAGTGAACTCTTTAAAACTTGTTGTGGTTTGTAATTTGAATTTGATGTCGATGTTTCAAACAATTATGTTATGCTATTTTCAAACTTAATTTATGGATGAACATCTACTGGTTTTATCATATAGCGTTGTTATGATTGAATGCTATGGTATTAAGAAAGTCACACCAATAATCACGCTTCCGCAAAAGTCAGGGTGTGACAGTTCAACGATGATGTCATCACGGGTTCGTATGAACTTCGGAGAATGACTTCATTCCAGCAAGAATGGTCCGAATCTAACAGATTTCTACGTGATTTTACACTGATTTCGCCTAAATCTAAACATATTTCAAGTGTTTCAAACTTTTCTTCAAACATTCTTCACTTTTCTCAAAAACCGATAGAATCTGAGCTCGTTCAGGTCTTCTATTCACTCTCTAGTGAGGTGCCGGTTTGAGAACGGATTACTATCGGAGCGAGACAACTGATTCACGGGTTGAACATGAAACGCCGCCATGAACAGCTGATTCGGATCGAACGAGGCGATTCCCGTCCGACCGGATGAGTTGGACCTGATGGATTTCCATTGTTTGACATGTTGTCATACCGTCTCGGTTCAACCGCCAAAACTTTCTAAACTTAACAGATTTTACAAGTTCTCAAACAAACAGGTTACCCGAACGAATCGCCGTCCGATCGGATCACCATCCGATCGAACGATGATCCAACCAGGTGGCTTGTGATTTTCAACACTTAAGCATTTTACAAAACTTCGAAGAATATCAGTTCCAAACGAATTCATCTGTTCGGACGACCATCCGATCGAATGACTATCCTACCAGGAGACTTGAATCTTTGTAACTTCCACTCAAACGAATCACCATCCGATCGAACGGCCATCCGTCCGGATGACCATCCGTCCGGATGACTGGACACATAGTGATACTTCACATCTTTTAAAATGCTACAACGAAAACTTCAAAGTTCAAACAATACACAAACACATCCTTTCCAAACGGACGACCCTCCGACCGAATGACCATCCGTCCGGATGACCATCAGTCCGGACGATCATCCGATCGGATCATCATCCGTCCCTCATCTCACTTGACACTGTTTTACGCACTGTTCAACGCTTATACTATCGTACTGTGATCAGGCTAATCTCTCAAGCGCTCCCTTCAATCCAAGCTTGTGTTATTTATTTAACACGAACTGTGAGTATACTCGATCCCTTTTCGCTTAACGCACTTTTAGGTGTTACATACGTTGCTTATATCAAATCACATCGATCACACAACACAAACACTTTTTATACGCTAACCGCTCTCGCATGTTATACGTGTTATTCGATGAATGCTTGTATATTATGTTTACACAGTGATTGTTGCCTGACACCTTAGCAACGATAGTACTATAGTTTGGACTCAGCACCTGTCATGGACAGGGGTTGTTAAGGGTATTTTCTTCACGTGTCATAGTGGTGATATGTGATGCGCATTCTATAACTCGCAGTAATGTCTGTGCATATTTCATTGTCGATAACCTACTTGCTTCACATTATTACGTGTTACATGTTGGTTATGCGTAAATCGCTTTCGCTACTATTATACTATTAAGCTTGTATGCTCACCTTTACACTATGTGTATTGACCTTTATTTTAACGTATATGACAGGTGTTTAGGATGCTTGTATTGGCTGGATATCATGGAATCAAGCTAGGGGAGTCTAGAAATGAAATTAATAATATTTGAGTTGTCGGAACAATATTTGTCTTTGAGAACACTATGTTTGTAATAACTATTTTACTTTATATGTTATCGTATGGGACGTAACGTTAAATATTTGGTAAATCATAGTTGTTATGGATACTCATGGGCAATCTGTTTCACTCAGTGACGCGCCCCGATGTTTTCCACCATCGGTTGGGGTGTGACAGATTGGTATCAGAGCCATAACTTTAGGGAATTAGGCAAGACTCGACATAGTCCGGGCTGATGTCTTAGAATTGACCTAGTCTATAGTCTAAGTACCAACAGACCGACTTGTGCAAACCCAGTAGGGGTTTTGTACGAGCTTACTTGATAATTCTCGCTCAAACTCACTGAAAGCCACGCTCTTGCGCGGACATCGCATACTACCGCTTCGCGCAAGGTCAGCCTTTCCTAAGGCTAGCAACACACACAATTTTCGAAAACACTCGCGTAAATGAGTGATTTGATTGAGATTAGGTGTGAAAACCACAAACTCTTGACAAAATCACCCATCCAGCGTGCATTTTTACTATAAACACGAGAATTTGCATTGAATCAGGAGTGAAATCCATACTTCGACGCAGATCTCCCTCTCTATCTCGTGATTTTATCACACAAATAGGGATGCAATCGTTAAGTTAGGGGTGAAACCTGAATTTTGATGACCCGTTCCGCTCTCTATTATGGTTTTACAAAACTCTCACCAAAGTCTCGACGGATTCCAATGACCCAAATCACGCAGTAACTGGAAGAATGCGTGCCGTTCGCCCAGGTTGAGGTGAGAGCACGGTCCAGAAGGCCAGAGAGTGTACTCGAAGTCCTTGTGAATGGTCGAATCACTTTGGCTAGTCGATGTCTAACACCCAGGACAATCCATTTTCAATCGTTGATTTTATGTGATTATGTGTTTCGATTCTGAGCTCGCAACCGCTGACTCTGTGGATTCTTCGCTTTTATGTTGATTTTATGTGTTTTATGTGGTTATATGATCCGATTTTGGAGATTTATTCGCTTTTCGCTCCTCGCTTCGATAAACGCGCCCAACTCGCATTGTACACACATCCCAACACGCTAACAAATCGCATGCTATGTTACTCGCAATTGCTACTCGCTATTCGCACTCGCAACTCTCGACCACATTACCCAGCTGTGAAAGATAGGTGAATACGTGCAATATATGTAGGTGAATACGTGCAATATATGTAGGTGAATACGTGCAAAATATAGTGAAGATGTGCTTACGTGGATTGACTGCTTCTGTGCTTACGTGGACTACGTGCTTATGTGGATTATGTGCCTATGTGCCTACGTGTAGACGTGTTCCTGTGCTTTATGTACAGTAGCTCGTGGAGAGATAATAGACAATACTCGATTTAAATCGCGTCTGAGTCCTATGACGATGTCTGTTGCAGACAATGTCGTCGTTTGGATCTCATACTTCTCGCGCCACTCGCCGCAACCATGCTGACAAACGCATCGCATCGCTAGTCGCTAAGCAAATGGCTAAGGTTATTCCACAAATCGTCAGTGAACTCAATGAAAACGCTAGCAAGTCCTCTGAGGAATCAAGGACTGACTCCCCTAAGTCTACTTTTAGCTTCAAGCAGTTTAAGGTCTGCGGCCCCAAAGACTTCACTGGTGAAGATGGGCCTACTGCCATGTTTCAATGGTTCGATTCAATTGAAGTCACTTTGCACCAAAGCGGTTGTCCCAATAACCTCCGCACTATCAACGCAACTGCCCGTTTCTAGTCCAGGGCTGTGGACTGGTGGACTGCCGAAAGAAACAGGCAAGGTAACGACACAGCCTATGGGCTTACTTTGGAGGAATTGAAGGAAATCATGATGAAGGAATTATGCCCTCCCCATGAGCTTCAGAAGCTGGAGGACGAGTCTTGGAACATCAAGCAAGAGGGTGGTGACAATGCTGGTCTTATTGCTTGCTTTAAGCAGCTTAGCATCATTTGTCCCGGCCAAGTCTCTACTCCTGACATCACAATCAAGAAATGCATCCGTGCCTTACCGGATTGTGTTGCCGATTTCTTGCAAGCCGCCAAGACTACCACCATCGAAGAGACTTATCTACTCGCTGCAGAAATCAATGACAAGCGAGTTAGGGCTGGTTACTTCAAGAATACCACCAAAAGTCTCCACCAAGTTACCGCTTCTCCCACCGCTCCTGAAACTGCCACACCGCAAGGGTCGAAAACATCACGCCGCAAACGCAAGAACAACAACAAGAACTATGCTGTCACCACCGCACCACTCAATGTTGTCCCTGCCCAACCGCAGAACCAAAACTGCCAAGTAGCTGCACCCGTGACCAATGCACCACCCGCAAAGCGTGCGTATACTGGTCCTCAACCGCTATGCCCTACTTGTACTTACCATCATCCTGTTGGAATTGCTTGTCGATTTTGTGTTCACTACAAACTTTACGGGTACTTTACTACCAACTGCAGTATTGGTCCCCGTCAAGCTCAAGTTCAAGCTCCTGCACAGCCTGCTCCTTTTCCCGCTCCCCAGGGACAACAAGCAACTCATGCCCCTGCTGCTCACGCAAGAGCCTGCTTTGCATGTGGTGATCCCAACCACTTTGCAAATTTTTGCCCAAACAGAATGGTGAAGCAAGAGCCACAGCAGTAACCAGCATAGCAACAACATCAACAGCAGCATCCTCAGCAGCAGCAGCCAGCAGCCCGCGAACGAACGTTCAACGTCAATGTCCTCCAGGCCCAAGCTGACAACCATGTGGTTAATGGTACGTTTATTGTCAATGGTATATATGCTTCATGTTTTTTTGATACTGGGGCCGATAACTATTTTGTATTGTTAGAATTCGAAAAGTTCCTAAAACGTAAATGCGCCAATCTCCCTTCGACGTTCGACGTAGAAGTTGCCACCGGAAGAACCGTCACTGTTCATTCTATTCTTCGTGATTGTACGCTTGAGCTCAACAATCATGTCTTCCCTATCGATCTTATTCCGATGCAGCTTGGTAGTTTTGATATCATAGTAGGCATGGATTTTCTTCGTGAAAATCGTGCTGAAGTAGTTTGTTTTGATAAAATGATTTGTTTTTCTCTTGCTAATGGTGACCAGTTGTGTGTCTATGGCGAAACACCTTCGAAGGACCTTAAACTCATGTCGTGTATCCAAGCGAGCAAGTATCTCCGCTAGGAATACAAAGCTTTCTTGGCACACATCGTAGTAGCGGAGAAGGAACAGAAAGAGAAGGCAATGGATAAGGTGTTGTGGTTCGTGATTTTCCTCATGTCTTTCCTGACGATTTACCTAGTTTACCACCCTCGTGACATCGACTTTCGTATTGATCTCATTCCTGGAGCAAATCCTGTTGCTAAAGCTCCCTATCGACTTGCTCCGTCCGAGATGCGCAAACTTTCGAGTTAACTCCAGGAATTGCTTGATAAAGGCTTCATTCGCCCTAGCACCTCTCCTTGGAGCACACCTGTCCTCTTCGTCAAAAAGAAGGATGGATCGTTCCGGATGTGCATCGACTTTTGGGTGTTACATACGTTGCTTATATCAAATCATATCGATCACACAACGCAAACACTTTTTATACGCTAACCGCTCTCGCATGTCATACGTGTTATTCGATGAATGCTTGTATGTTATGTTTACACAATGATTGTTTCCTGACACCTTAGCAACGATAGTACTATAGTTTGGACTCAGTACCTGTCGTGGATAGGGTTGTTAAGGGTATTTTCTTCACGTGTCACAGTGGTGATATATGATGCGCATTCTACAACTCACAGTCATGTCTGTGCATATTTCATTGTCGATAACCTACTTGCTTCACATTATTACGTGTTACATGTTGGTTATGCGTAAATCGCTTTCGCTACTATTATACTATTAACTTTTGTATGCTCACCTTTACACTATGTGTATTGACCTTTATTTTAACGTATGTGACAGGTTTTTTGGATGCTTGTATTTGCTGGATGTCATGGAATCAAGCTAGGGGAGTCTAGAAACGAAATTAATAATATTTGAGTTGTCGGAACAATATTTGTCTTTGAGAACACTATGTCTGTAATAACTATTTTACTTTATATGTTATGGTATGGTATGGTATGGTATGGGACGTAATGTTAAATATTTGGTAAATCATAGTTGTTATGGATACTCATGGGCAATCTGTTTCGCTTACTGCCGCACCCTGATGTTTTCCGCTATCGGTTGGGGTGTGATAGCCGTGGCGGCGCACCACGGGGCCGTGCTGAACTCCCCATTAACTGGGATCCAGAAAACAACCACTGTAACTATGACCATCATCATTTTAATTTTCGGTCATAACTGTAATTTTTTTTCATTTTCACAGGGCAAAGGTGAGACTTCTCACCAACGTTCTTTTTGTTTTAATTACAGGACTTGGAACCCGGTCGCAGCACCTGAACTTTATACGCAGTGCATGAGCTCCAGTTCCAATAAAGACATAAAAGAACCTCTGGACGAACCCGAGCGCTTTCTAAGAAAGAGACTAAAAGCTAAAAATCAAGAGAAAGCTTTGAGGGACCAACTTCCAATGGCGGATCAGCGTACCTTGATGGATTACCTATGGCCCACGGTAGGTAATCTCGGAGCCGCCATCAATGCACCAAATGTCGATGCCAACAACTTCGAACTTCGGCCGCATTTGATTTAAATGCTCCAAAATTCGCAACATTCCATGGCCTGCTCATGAAGATCCCCATTTACATATTACCAACTTTTTGGAAATATGTGATACTTTCCGGATCAACGGAGCATCAAACGACGCCATCCGCCTCCGAATGTTCCCATTTTCACTTAAAGACCGAGCTAAGGCTTGGCTTAACACACTCCCAAGTGGTTCGGTAAACACTTGGGATGAACTTGCCCAAAAATTTCTATATAAGTATTTCCCGCCCTCTAAAATTGCTAAATTAATGACTGAAATCAATACATATTCACAAGAGGACGGGCAATCCTTATATGAAACTTGGGAAAGATTCAAGGAGCTACTGAGAAAATATCCTGATCATGGTCTCGCAGTATGGCAACAAGTATCCACTTTCTATAGCGGGTTGTTGTCACACACAAGACAAACACTCGACTCTAGCTCCGGGGGACTCCTAGGAAATCGTCGCCCAAATGAAATTTATAATCAAATTGAGGAAATTGCTTAAAACAATATTTAATGGCACACTCCCCGAGGCACAAAATCTATTGCCCCGGGCGGCTATAAAGTGGATGAAAACACCTCTTTACAAGCCCAAATCGATGCCCTATCTTCAAAAATCAAAAAGTTAAAAATGGCAAAAACAGCCTCGGTTATGACTTGTGAAGGGTGTGGTGGGCCACATGAAAATTGGAGTTGTATGAAAGAAATGGATAATCAAACGGAAATGGTAAAATACATTGATAATAGACCTAGGCCATCGGGTCCTCCAACAGGCACCTATAACCAAGGATGGCGTAACCACCCTAACCTTGGTTGGAGGGAGCCCGGCAATAGTAGTAACCAACAAAACCAAAACCAATGAACAAGCTTTCAACAACAACCAAGAAATGAGTCACAAAATTTCTCTCAACAACAACAACAAGGGGGACGGAAGAGGCTTGAAGACATTGTTTCACACTTCATCTCCGAAACCGAAAAACGGAACTCGGATCGATTCCTACAAATGGAATCGAACTTTAGAAATCAACAAGCTAGTATTCAAAACATTGAAAAACAACTAAATCAATTAGCCCAAAATTTCTCTGAGAGGCCACAAGGCGCATTATCTAGCAATACAGAACCCAACCCAAAGGCGCAAGTGCATCTTATAACACTCAGAAACCAGACCGTAGGTCCCGAGGAGGCCCCACTACCCCAATCTGACAAAAATCCACCCATTCAATCCACGACCTTGATGTGGTCTAAAATATACATATTTTATATCATTATTCCTACACTTTTGAGTAGCTTTATGGTTGTTTTTGATTAAAATCCACTCGTAGTTGTTCGTAGTTGAAGTTTGATGATTTTTGTGAAAACGAAGTTAAAATGAATGAGAATTATTATCTAGGGAGCATATGATAAAATTGTTAGCTTGATTGGTAAATGAAATAATGGGCAATCAATTTCTACAAGTTTTATATGTTTTAATAACATATTAAATGCACTCCTTTAGTGAACGTTTTAAAAGTGGTTCACGACAAAAGAAAAAGAAAAAGATATCAATATGGTGAGCTCACATTTATTGTCATTTATTAATGGGTTTTGGTCATATTTAAGTGAAACAAGTAGTCAATGAATACATATGTATATGTTTTGCAATTGGGTCGTACACTAATTTGACAATATTGTAGGAATTAAATGGGAAGGGCCCACTTGAAGATGGATGTTCGTATGACATTGGTCTAGATATAACAAGAGATGCAGAGATGAATGGATTCTGGTTGTGAATAAATTAGCCCATGCACATATATTGATGTTGGGGAATAAAGGAATTTAAAGGATAAATATTTTAAAGGAGGCAGAACCCTACGAGATATATAGTCTTGGACGGCAGCAAAGGAAGTTGATTGGGCCGCAAAAGTCAAATGGACCAGCCATGCATGTTCACGTCATATTGGGTGGAATTTGTTTTGTCTTTTGGGCCTTGACTAAAAACAAGAACCCTACATGCATATATATATATATATGGACGTGAAATTGGTAGAGAGGGGATTGTTTTTCGAAACATTGGCGGCAGACAACAGAAAATGACAGAAGGCAGCAAAGGGAGGCATACATTCACGGAAGACAGGCGATTGTGGAGCACTTTGGGACGAATTCGAGGCATCTTGGAGCTGTGCAAGAGTCTTGGAAGCTTTTGGTTCGAGTTTTGGACGTATTCGGTTCATTAAACATTAGTTTTTCGGTTTCTTTTCGTCTTGAACTATGAATTCAGTTTGTTTCAGACTTTGTTTTGTTGATTTCTTGAATATTATGAGTAGCTAAACTTCATAACTACCTAGGTTTTGATGAACTAGAGGATTGTAATGCGTTTGTGACATGTTTTCGGTTATTTGATGTGATTTACATAACTTTTCTTTGATATTGATCTTGATATTGCATGTTGGTATGTTTTGGTTATTTTATTAGTCAATAAATTCAGCGGTTTAGGCACGAAGAAATTCCCTCTAGACTTAGAATTTAATTTAATTCGGTCATCTTAGGATTTTCGGGTTAGGTATTGTGTTGAGAAATTGACCAAGTTGACTAATAATTAAAATCACTATATTAAAACTTGCATCCTCATCTTGTGACTCGAAAGACGATTAGGGTGAGCTAGATTATTAGCTAATTATTGGTGGGTAGATTGGGTGACCGATAGCTCGGGCTCGTTTATTGAATCGTAATTAAGGTTTCCTAGGATTTCAATTATCAAAGTTGGGTTTGGTTTGCGATTTTGGGATCTTCTCTTAACATAACTGTCTCTGAGGTCAAAAGGATTCTATTTTCGTAGGATTTGGTATCGATAGCTCGAGCCGGTTCGTTCTAGCACTTCACATTTAGTCTTGCTTCTTCATTTGGGACATCTCTAGCGGGGGGTCAATTGAGGGAAATAGATATTTAACCATTATCATTGTCACATTAGCATTGCATGATTCTAGGGATTCGACACCTAGGTAGCCTTTATCTCATATATATTTGATCACAATTTGCTCGCGTGCTTGTTTCGTTTGCTTGCTTTGTTTCATACGTCTTCTTATTTAATTTAGTTATTATTTAATTATTAAAAATCACTTCCAAATCAAACTTAAAAATTGACTTTTTATTCGACAAAGGTTCATTATCTAGAGTTTGCATATAGTGTCCACGGATTGATATCCGGTCTTGCCATCTACACTACACTGCGACCCGTGCACTTGCCGATTGTGTGTGGTTTAGGTTGTGATTCCATTTTTTAAAACTTGTTCGAATTTAATATACACATTTTCACACATCAAGTTTTTTTGGCGCTGTTGCCGGGGACACTGGCACTTTAGAGAACGACCCGAGTCGTCTATTTAGTTGTTTATTTGCTTTCATAGATTTTCATTGCCTTTAGGTGCCTTTTGCTTGCAATTTGTGCCTTTAGGGTTAGATTTCCTTTATTATTTGTTTAAGTAGTTTTCTTCATTGTATGCACCACACTCGTTCACAGGGGCCACCTTCGTTTGCTGCTTCGTCTGAGCCCGAGCGGGATTTCCACGAGCGCCTTCGCACTTTCCGAGCTAGTCAGGTACACACTTCATCTTCTGCTTTTACTATGGGTGACAATGAAGCCCCAGCGAGGAGAGTCGTCAGAGACTACGCCAGGCCGAGCGCGGCCAATGCTCGTTCCAGCATTACCCGACCCGCTATCGGGGTTAATCGCTGGCAGATTCCACCCCAGATCATCACGATGGTTACGAACACCATCCAATTCAATGGACTACCCTCTGAGGACCCGAATGTCCATCTCTCGCGCTTTTCAGCTATCTGCGATACGTTCCAGGAGCAAGGTGTCACCGAGGATGCCTGCAAGCTGCGCCTATTTCCATTCTCGCTCGCTGACCGCGCTCATGCTTGGTTGGAATCCCTTCCTGCGGGATCCATCACTACCTGGGCTAGTATGAAAGAAAAATTCTTAGGCAAGTACTTTCCCCCTTCTAAAACCGCTAGTCTGAGGAGCATGATCCAAGAGTTTCGCCAAAAGGAGGGAGAGTCGTTCTACGAGACATGGGAGCATTTCAAGGAGTTACTACTCAAGTGTCCTCATCACGGATTCTAGGATTGGGCTTTAGTTGAGAGGTTCTATCATGGAGTGACGCCCACTACGAGAAATATGTTGAATACTACTGCTGGTGGCAATCTGCTGACCGCCAAGACACCTAATGAGTGCATGGATATGTTCAAGGATATAGCGATGAGTAGCTACGAGTTTCCTGAGTCTAGAGATTCATCCACCACACATAGAGGAGTGCACAAGGTCGATGAGGTCACCAGGATGCAAGCACAGATTGACGCATTGCAAAAGCAGGTGGGTGATATGAAGGTACATAAGGAGCAGCTATGTGAGATATGCACTGGTAGGCATGACACGACCGCGTATCCTATTGCTCCTACTGAGACACCAGAGCAGGTAGAGTTTGTGGGTAATTGAAATCAAGGAAATTTCAGGGAGCGTTACAATTCGAACTGGAAGAATCACCCGAATTTCAGCTGGAAGAACAACAACCCACCGGGGTTTCAGCCGCGTCAGAGTTTGTTTTAGGACGCAGGAGCAGGATCGAGTTCAGGTGCGACTAACTCGACATTAGAGGAGATGCTAAGGAAGAACCAGGAGACGTTAGCTCAGCAGACTCAGCTGCTTACACAGTTCATCACGCAGGGGGATGCTCGACATCGGGAGACACAGGCAAGGTTCTTGGAGCACGAGACTTACATGAAAAATCAGAGCGCAGCATTCCAAAACCTTGAGAGGACTGTAGGTGCGATGTCAGAGAAGTTGAATCAGAGACCTCCTGGTGGTCTTCCCAGTAGCACTGTTGAGAACCCAAATGCCACCGCGAAAGCCGTTACTACGAGAAGTGGTCGATGAGCTGTAGAGGTCGAGCCGGTAGTCGATGAGGACCCGAAGGTCGACGAGGAGATTGAGATGGAGACACCAGCTGGCAAAGTGCACCCTAGGCTGCGCCCAGCAAGTACAGCATAGTCCAGCGGGTCTCCAGTAGAGAAGAAGGATGCAGAGAAGGAGCCGATGAGGGTGTACAAGCCGACACCCCCTTACCCTGGTAGGTTAGTGAAGGGTAAGGACGCGGAGCAGTATGGTCGTTTCGTGGAGATGCTGAAGAAGCTACATGTGAACATCCCGTTCGTCGAGGCTTTGGCAAAGATGCCGAAGTATGCGAAGTTTTTGAAGGATCTTCTTACGAATAAGAAGAAATTAGAGGATCTGACGACTGTCACCCTGAGCGAGGAGTGTTCTTCCGTCTTGCAGAACAAGCTGCCGAAGAAAGTGTCTGATCCTGGTAGCTTTACCATCCCATGTCTGATTGGGAATCTTACTGTCAGCAATGCGCTTGCTGACCTAGGTGCTAGCATAAACCTCATGCCCTATTCCATATTCGCTAAGCTTGACCTAGGAGAGCCTTCCCCTACGCGCATGAGTATTCAGCTCGCCGATCGATTGGTGAAGTATCCTAGGGGCATCGTGGAGAACATGTTGGTGAAAATCGACAAGTTCGTATTTCCCGTGGACTTTGTCATTCTCGACATGGATGAGGACTCTGAGGTCCCGTTGATCTTAGGTCGTCCATTCCTTGCCACTGCACGAGCAGTCATTGACGTATATGATGGCAAGTTGACTCTTCGTGTCGATAAAGATGAGGTCACTTTTGATATCCAACATTCTATGAGGCACACCCGTCAGCATGATGACACTCTCTACTTTATTGATACTCTTATGTCACATGTGGGTGGCCTTCTCAGCGAGATTTGTGGGAGAGATGCATCTGATACGCATGATGCAAGTATGGATGATCAGGGGAGTGAGGTCACTGAGTTAGATGTTGAGCAGGACCCTCTGTTGCAGGCTACCGAGCCTTCCCCTAGATTCGAGGTGTTTGAGGGCATCGAGGAGAAGGAGATCCCGAAGGAGAGACCGTCTGTTGAGGCACCCCCGCCCCTGGAGTTGAAGGAGTTGCGATCTCATCTGGAGTACGCATTCTTGGGCGAGGGATCTCAGTTACCCATCATCATTTCGGCTGGATTGACGGAGGAGGAGAAGAAGAAGCTGATGAGTGTTTTGAGAGAGCATAGGCAGCTATTGCGTGGAAGCTGATGGACATCAAGGGCATTAACCCTTCGTTTTGCACGCACAAGATCTTGATGGAAGAGGAGTTCAGGCCGGTAGCCTCAGAGAAGGCTAAACCCTAATATGTAGGACGTAGTGAAGAAAGAGGTGATTAAGTTGCTGGATGCAGGACTGATTTACCTGATTTCGGACTCTGCATGGGTGAGTCCCGTCCAGGTGGTCCCCAAGAAGGGGGGTATGACAGTGGTCGTCAACGATAGGAATGAGTTGATACCCACCCGGACTGTCACCGGCTGGCGAGTTTGCATAGATTATCGCAGACTCAACGATGCCACGCGCAAGGATCACTTTCCTTTGCCATTCATTGACCAGATGCTGGAGCGACTTTCAGGACAGCAGTTCTATTGCTTTCTCGATGGATTCTCAGGTTATTTCCAGATCCCTATTGCACCAGAGGATCAGGAAAAGACCACATTTACATGCCCTTTTGGCACCTTCGCGTATCGACGCATGCTATTTGGGTTGTGTAACGCTCTAGCCACATTTCAGCGCTGTATGGTGGCGATCTTTCATGAGTTGATCGAGGACTCCATGGAGGTGTTTATGGATGACTTTTCTGTGTTTGGGAGTTCTTTCGATCATTGTCTGCGTAATCTCGAGCGTGTGCTTACTCGATGTGAGGAGACGAACCTGATGCTTAACTGGGAGAAGTGTCACTCTATGGTTCGAGAGGGGATTGTGCTAGGGCACAAGATTTCACAGGCGGGGCTTGAGGTTGATCAAGCCAAAATTGATGTTATTTCCAAGCTCCCGCCGCCTACTTCTGTGAAGTCGATTCGGAGTTTCTTGGGTCACGCGGGATTCTACCGTCGTTTCATCCGTGACTTTTCGAAGATTGCTCGCCTGATGACCCAGCTGCTAGAGAAGGATAGGCCATCCGTATTCGACGATGAGTGTTTGAGGGCCTTCGAGTTGATTAGGGAGAGGTTAGTGAGTGCTCCCATTCTGATTGCTCCCGATTGGAGCCTCCCATTTGAGATCATGTGCGATGCCAGCGACTTTGATGTTGGGGCCGTTCTAGGACAGCGTAGGGAGAAACACTTTCATCCCATTTACTACGCTAGCAAGACCCTAAACGACGCCCAAGAAAACTACACCACGATGGAGAAAGAGTTGCTGGCAGTCGTATTCGCGTGCGACAAATTCCGTTCCTATCTTGTGCTATCGAAGACTGTTATTTTCATAGATCATGCGGCTCTTCGTTACTTGTTTGCGAAGAAGGATACGAAGCCTAGGCTTATTCGATGGATTTTGCTACTTCAGGAGTTTGACCTAGAGATTAGGGACAAGAAGGGGGCTGAGAACGTAGCTGCTGATCATCTGTCGAGATTGGAGAGCCCCGAGATAGAGAAAACTCGGGAGGATAGGATTGGGGATGAGTTTCCCCATGAGGCGTTGATGTTTTTGAAAGCCCACGAGGAAGGCTTTCCCTGGTTCGCTGATCTGGCGAATTACTTGTCTACAGGTGACCTTGTGGAGGGCATGACGTATCAGCAAAAGAAGAAATTCTTTGCGGATGTCAAGCACTACATTTGGGAGGATCCGTACTTGTTTAGGATCGGTGCGGACCAGGTTATTAGGAGATGCGTGTTTGGGTCCGAGTCGCGCAGCATTTTGCGACATTGTCATGAGGGACCGACTGGTGGCCATTATGGTGCTACTTATACCGCCAAACGCGTGTTTGATGCGGGTTTTTATTGGCCGACCATCTTTAGGGACGCACATGAGTTTGTGCGAAGCTGTGATGCCTGTCAGAGGACAGGAAATATCTCATCCCGTAATGAGATGCCCCAAAACCCCATTCAGGTGGTTGAGGTCTTTGATATTTGGGGTATCGATTTCATGGGTCCGTTCCCCATGTCGAGGGGGAACCGATACATCCTAGTCGCAGTGGATTATGTTTCTAAGTGGGTGGAGGCAGAGGCCTTGCCTACGAACGACGCGAGGGTTGTTGTGAGATTCTTGAGGAGGTTGTTTGCAAGGTTTGGGACACCGAAGTCCTTGATATCTGATCAAGGCACCCACTTCTGCAATTCACAGATGGAGAAGGTCTTGAAACGCTATGGGGTCACCCATCGGCTTTCGACGGCTTATCATCCACAAACGAGTGGGCAGGTGGAAAATTCGAATAGGGGGATTAAGAGGATCTTGGAGAAAACTGTCGGAAATAGTCGTATTGATTGGTCCGAGAAGTTAGATGACGCTCTGTGGGCTTTCCGTACTGCTTATAGGAAGCCTATTGGGACCACACCCTTTAGGTTAGTTTATGGGAAAGCGTGTCATCTACCGGTTGAGCTAGAGCATCGTGCATACTGGGCACTGAAGGCAGTCAATCTGGACTTGCCAGCTGCGGGTAAAAACCGGTTTCTTCAACTTCAGAGTTAGAGGAGTTACGCGATGAGGCGTATGAGAAGTCGTGGGCATATAAAGAGCGTACTAAGGCGTTGCACGATAGACACTTGAAGCAAGTGAAAGAGTTCAAGTGTGGGGAAAAGGTGCTGCTATACGACTCCCGGTTGAAGCTGTTCCCGGGAAAGTTGAAATCGCGTTGGCATGGACCGTATGTGGTCACGCAGGTTTACCCATACGGAACAGTAGAGGTTGAGAATGAGGACGGTCAGAGGTTTAAGGTAAATGGTCATCGCTTAAAGCATTTCATCGAGGGACCAGCTGAGGAGAGAGAGGAGGAGGTACTACACCTCCCGCTTGTTAGCACGTGAGAGTTGGTTTGCGTACTCGGATGTTCGTCCGAGTTGTAGAGTTTGTATGATTTTTAGTAGTATTTATTTTATTTTTATCTTTTGTGTACATGAGTCTAAGTTAGTTGGTTTGAGTCAGTTTTTGTCGTTTTTTTAGAGTCAGTACTGCTTTGGTTTTGCTTGTTTTTGTTGATGCAGGTTTCAATATGTACCACCCGTACTCAATCTCCATTCGGGTGAGTTTGGAGCTGCGTTTCGAATATCCGGCATTTACCGAGCTTGTCAGTTAGAGTCAAAGCCGATCGCGAAGGAAATGCTATACGATCGTGTACGGGTTCGGATTGATAACACGCGCAGCTGGCACTGATTTTTATCCTAACCAGCTAAGTCCTTTCGAATTCGTTATCTTTTTATTTTGTATTTTATTTTAGGTTTTATTTCGTATTTATTTTTAGTTGTCTTTCATCCTACATTGGGGACAATGTAAATTTTAAGTGTGGGGATGGGAGACTACGTCTTTTTGGGTAGTTTTGAGTCGGAAAAAAAATACAAAAAAAAAATCAAAAAAATAATAAAAAAATAAAAAAAAGTTGGTTTTGTGAGTCCCAGTCCTTTAGCGCATAGAAAACAAGAACCTTTTCAAAACGTCGGTCAAAAACGGTTTAATTGTCGAATTTACGAGTTGGAGAGCACATGTTTCTTTAAGTTGCGGGATAGTAGGTTGACTGAATCGGTTTTTGGGGAGTAAAAGGTTTTGGGATGCCTAGGATAGTGGATTGAGCCGGAGAGTGATTGATTGTGCATTGTCGATATCGGTAGCCTTATTTACCACATGATAGTGAGATTTGAGCCTTTATTTGTTCATATTTATATGTTCACTACTTTCGTTTCATGTGTGTTTACCGACTTTGTTGCATTACTTTAGAACTTGTGCGTTTTGATACAGTTTGAGGCCTTCGGTTAGGATTTCGCATGGATATGATAGAGGCATTAGGATCACCTTGTTTGTGTTACCTTTGTGTTTGACCCATTTCACCACTACCCTTAGATACACCACGTTGAGCCTAGCCATTCTTTTGTTACCCGTTTGTGATTTGATAGCCGGATCGTGTTACGTGATTATTATATTTGAAAAAAAAAATGAAAAAAAAAGAAAAAGAAAGAAAACATGAAAAAAATGAAAATATGAAAAAAAGAAAAAAAAAAGAAAAGGAAAAAAAGGAATAAAGTTGTAGGTCGAAATGACCAAAATGTTAATATGTGTTTAGTGCTTATCCGGTTTTTCGTGTGTTTACGTGTTTAGCCATATATTCCCAAAATGAAAAAAAAATAACCTACCTTTAGCCCTTGCCTACCCGTTTAAGTCCTTTTGATCCGTGCCGATTTCTAACAAATAGGTGGAATCTGATTAACGTACAAGCTTATGATAGTGTTGCTTCATAGTTTGGTTTTGAGAGTTCACTCAAAATTACATATATATTAGCCGAGAGATGAGTGAAATTGTGAGGGGTGTTGACAGTGCATGATTGGTTGCTTGAAGGTGAGAAAAGCTTGATTAGGTAGGCCCGTTTTCATTTAAATATTATGATTCATCAACCTTTTGAACGTTGTAAGTCCTGCGAAACCGATGTGTTTGATGATTTCGTAATTCGCGTTATAATTTGTTTGAGACTTGCGTTGTTGTTAAGTGTTTAAGTTGGACATGTTGCTTGAGATTTTTCTTAGGGACAAGCAAAAGGTAAAGTGTGGGGATATTTAATGTGATCTAAAATATACATATTTTATATCATTATTCCTAAACTTTTGAGTGGCTTTACGGTTGTTTTTTATTAAAACCACTCGTAGTTGTTCGTAGTTGAAGTTTAATGATTTTTGTGAAAACGAAGTTAAAATGAATGAGATTTATTATCTAGGGAGCATATGATAAAATTGTTTGCTTGATTGGTAAATGAAATAATGAGCAATCAATTTCTACAAGTTTTATATGTTTTAATAACATATTAAATGCACTCCTTTAGTGAAAGTTTTAAAAGTGGTTCACGACAAAAGAAAAAGAAAAAGATATCAATATGGTGAGCTCACATTTATTGTCATTTATTAATGGGTTTTGGTCATATTTAAGTGAAACAAATAGTCAATGAATACATATGTATATGTTTTGCAATTGGGTCGTACACTAATTTGACAATATTGTAGGAATTAAATGGGAAGGGCCCACTTGAAGATGGATGTTCGTATGACATTGGTCTAGATATAACAAGAGATGCAGAGATGAATGGATTTTGGTTGTGAATAAATTAGCCCATGCACATATATTGAAGTTGGGGAATAAAGGAATTGAAAGGATAAATATTTTAAAGGAGGCAGAACCCTACGAGATATATAGTCTTGGACGACAGCAAAGGAAGTTGATTGGGCCGCAAAAGTCAAATGGACCAGCCATGCATTTTCACGTCATATTGGGTGGAATTTGTTTTGTCTTTTGGGCCTTGACTAAAAACAAAAACCCTACATGCATATATATATATATGGAGGTGAAATTGGTGGAGAGGGGATTGTTTTTCGAAACATTGGCGGCAGACAACAGAAAATGACAGAAGGCAGCAAAGGGAGGCATACATTCACGGAAGATAGGCGATTGTGGAGCACTTTGGGACGAATTCGAGGCATCTTGGAGCTGTAAAAGAGTCTTGGAAGCTTTTGGTTCGAGTTTTGGACGTATTCGGTTCGTTAAACATTAGTTTTTCGGTTTCTTTTCGTCTTGAACTATGAATTCAGTTTGTTTCAGACTTTGTTTTGTTGATTTCTTGAATATTATGAGTAGCTAAACTTCATAACTACCTAGGTTTTGATGAACTAGAGGATTGTAATGCGTTTGTGACATGTTTTCGGTTATTTGATGTGATTTACATAACTTTTCTTTGATATTGATCTTGATATTGCATGTTGGTATGTTTTGGTTATTTTATTAGTCAATAAATTCAGCGGTTTAGGCACGAAGAAATTCCCCCTAGACTTAGAATTTAATTTAATTCGGTCATCTTAGGATTTTCGGGTTAGGTATTATGTTGAGAAATTGACCAAGTTGACTAATAATTAAAATCACTATATTAAAACTTGCATCCTCATCTTGTGACTCGAAAGACGATTAGGGTGAGCTAGGTTATTAGCTAATTATTGGTGGGTAGATTGGGTGACCGATAGCTCGGGCTCGTTTATTGCATCGTAATTAAGGTTTCCTAGGATTTCAATTATCAAAGTTGGGTTTGGTTTGCGATTTTGGGATCTTCTCTTAACATAACTGTCTCTGATGTCAAAAGGATTCTATTTTCGTAGGATTTGGTATCGATAGCTCGAGCCGGTTCGTTTTAGCACTTCACATTTAGTCTTGCTTCTTCATTTGGGACATCTCTAGCGGGGGGTCAATTGAGGGAAATAGATATTTAACCATTATCATTGTCAGATTAGCATTGCATGATTCTAGGGATTCGACACCTAGGTAGATTTTATCTCATATATATTTGATCACAATTTGCTCGCGTGCTTGCTTCGTTTGCTTGCTTTGTTTCATACGTCTTCTTATTTAATTTAGTTATTATTTAATTATTAAAAATCACTTCCAAATCAAACTTAAAAATTGACTTTTTATTCGACAAAGGTTCATTATCTAGAGTTTGCATATAGTGTCTACGGATTGATATCCGGTCTTGCCATCTACACTACACTGCGACCGGTGCACTTGCCGATTGTGTGTGGTTTAGGTTGTGATTCCATTTTTTAAAACTTGTTCGAATTTAATATACACATTTTCACACATCAGACCTCACCAACAACCCATAAAGAAACAACTCCTCCATCAAATCCGAACCTACCAAGAACCCCTCGGTGCCCTACCCCGGTCGGTTACTTCGCCAAAAGACCGATGAGCAATTCACAAAATTCATTAATTTAATAAAACAATTGCATATCAATCTTCCATTTGTGGAAGTCCTCATTCAAATGCCAAAATATTCAAAATTTATGAGAGACTTCCTCACTCATAAAAGGAAGGTTGAAACATTGCAATTGGTCAATTTAAGTGAAGAATGCTCCGCTGTGCTACTCAACAAACTCCCACAAAAGAAAATCAACCCCGGAAGCTTCACCATCCTTTGTTCCACTGGGGGATCACCTGTACGCAATGCACTAGCCGACCTTGGGACTAGCATCAATCTCATGCCCACATCAATGTTTGACCGACTCGGACTAGGTAAGACGAGCCCCACAAAGATGAGCATACAACTCGCCGATAGGTCTATCAAGTACCCGCAAGGTGTCGCCGAAAATTTATTGGTAAAAGTTGGAGACTTTGTCTTCCCGGCCGACTTTGTCATACTCGACATGGAGGAAGACACCAAAGTACCACTCATTCTAGGAAGATCATTCCTTGCCACCGCTCACGCAATGGTGGATATGAGTGATGGGAAGTTAACACTGAGGGCAGAGACAAAGAGATGAAATTCGGGGTTGGGAAAAGAGTAGAAGACGACCCGGTCAACTATATTGATGTCATAGACTCAAGATTGGATGACGCTCTCCGACGGTGCAACACGGGATGCGAGACATCCCGCTCGGGTAACATATGACTGACTTAAAGTCTACCCAAGGACCCTTATAAACGTGGCGCACCGCGGAGGCATTCCGCAGAACTATCCGTAGTTTTTAGTTTAGTGTAACATTTATATTTTCTTGTTTAGCTTTACTTTTGAGGAATAAAACACACTCGGAACTATCCGTAGTTTTTAGTTTAGTGTAACTTTTATATTTTCTTATTTAGCTTTACTTTAGTTTAGTGTAACTTTTGAGGAACGTTAAAGCCACACCCCATGCACGAAAACAGAGCCTCCCGACAATTTTCCAGGATTACAGCAAGTTCAGCACGGGACCGTGCTCAGCCCAACACTCCCCGTGCCCAGGCTCTGCAGAAATTTGCCCAGTTCAGGTAACTGGACACGGGGCCATGCTCGCTGAACACGCCCCGTGTCCAGCCTTCTGTTAAATTTTGTTACTGGCGATCTAACCACGGGGCTGTGCCCGGACCAACACGGGGCCATGGCCAGACGCCCAGTAACATAAAAAAATTGTTTTTCAACACCTTTTTACACTAAAAACTTATTTTTGGGACACATTGAGGACAATTTGTAATTTAAGTGTGGGGGGGGGGGGATGCTAAAACCTTGAATTTTGCAAGTCCTAATAACAAGTCTTACACAAAACTCTATTGGAACCACTAATCACCCCAATTTTTTTTCAAAATTTTTCTTTTTTTTACTTGTCTTGGTTTAATTTGGGAATAACAAGTTCTAAAAAGGTTATATTTTTACAAATTTACAACCGATAGCGTCGTGATAAAAAGAACCAAATAAGAAAATTTTGAAAAGGCATGACAAATCTAATTAAAATTTGATTATATATACTTGATCACATTATAAACCCATTCCCACAACAAGTGAGTTTTGAGCCTTTATTTAGCAAACAAGCATATATCTTTAAACTAAATGCTCATTTTCGTTTCTTGTGTGAATAGCCGCTTCGTTCTTACGACTCTAGAACTTGCCATGACGATACATTCCCGGTCTTTACCAACTTGAACCCAAGTAAGTAAATGATGGAGGCATTAGGACTAACTCATTTTCCTTTCAACACCATTATTTTTCATATTTTTTATCACCTACCCAAAATCCCCCTAGTTAACCCCTTTGAGCCTAAACTTTTTCATTTCAAAACCCACAAAACAAACACCCTTTACCCACCAAAACCTTTTTCTTTTCAACCCCTTGTTTTATTAAAAAGCTCGGTTATCTTGTGACATTTCTTTATCAAAAAAAAAAAAAAAAATGAAAGTGTAGCAATAAACAAAAAAGTTCCTCAAACAAACTTTGTTTGAATATGCTTAGTTTGAATAAAAGTCACAAAAACAAAAAGTTTTACGACCGGCGCTTTTTATGCTTTTCGCCATTTTTTACTAACCACTAACCAAAACCACCTACCCTTAGCCCAAGCCTAACCCTTTCCCAAAGTTCTCTTGATATTTACAAAGGTTTATAGTTAAAAATGAGGAGGTTTGATTGCTTGGCATGCATATGGTAGAAGTAAGTTCCATGCCGGTCTCGAGTGTTTCACAAAAATACATCTTCGGCCGAGTGTTGAGTGATCTCCCGTGAGGTATGTGAACTTGTATATAAATGGAATTTTAAAGAGGCATGTTATGCCCAAATAAGTAATTTTTCTTATAAAATGTTCTAAATAAATCATGACAAATAGGATTGTAAATAAAATAAAAATAAAACCTAATAAAGATCTTGGATTCCCGACACTCAAGATAAGCCCAAAACTTCTATTCTACCTCTTCCATTTGGGTGTGTAAAGCCACATATTAAGGAGTTTTACTTGAGGACAAGCAAAGATTCAAGTGTGGGGGTATCTGATGTGTGCAAAATGTAACATATAAATTACATCAAATGAGGCATAAAACTAACCTTTTTTTAGTACTAATGTTGGAAAAAGTGTGTTTTTGTCTTCCTTTTGAATTTACAGGACCAAATGAACTTAAACAGCAAAAGGAACAAATATACAGCTAAAACCAACATAAAATACAAAGAAAATGAATAAACGTGACATGCCCGACCCCTCAGCAGCATCCCCAAAGCAAAAACAAAGAAACTAAAGACTTACCATGGGGTCGTGCCCACTGGACATGTGGGCGTGGTCAGGAGCCTGCAGAAAAGACAAAGCTGTAGAAACTTCTACGCCCACCACGGGGGCATGCCCAGCTCAGCACGAGGCGTGGTTAACGCTAAGATATGTAGAATCTTGCAAAATCTTGATAGTACAGATACGCTTCTACCCACGGAGCCGTGCCCACTGAACACGGGCCGTGTGGAACCCTCTGCTAACACATGCATTTAATGAAGGAAGAGAAAAGGATGGCCACGGGGGCGTGCTCACCGGACACGGGGCCGTGGCCAAGGCTCTGTGCAGGCTATAAATAGGGGTGCTTGGCTCACTTAAAAGGTATCCCTTGGAAAACCGCTACTCTCCCACTTTGCCACCATTCCACTACCACTACACCACCAACACCCACCACCATCATCCATCATCCATCTTTAGAGTGTGTAGTAGTCTCGGGATCCAAGATTGATAGTAAGAGTTCTTAGCAATCAAAGGCCATGTTTGGTTAAGCCTCTTACATCACTTGGTGAAGACTAGTCTTTTATGTATTACTTTTGATTTTTAATCTTTTAGCACTTTTTGTTTGGTTTTGTATTAATGAATTCAATAACTAGTTTCTTATGTTGAAGGTGAATTTTCTTTATCATTTGTCCGTGTTGTATTGGAATTACTTTACTGTCTATATAAAGTAAAAGATTTACACCATTCATGTCTCTATGGTCTATATAGAGGCATGTTGGCTACCTGGTCGGGGGTTAAGGGAATGGTTTAGTAAGGTTCTTGCCTTGTTCAGTGTATAGATCCTGCAAGGACCTGGTTCAAGCTTACTAGGACCTCCTTTAATACCTACTGGTATTGGATGGCAGGGGTGCGAATGGCTTGATCCCCTTATATGTAAAGTACTATTAATACATTAAACCGGCTACTTGGGATTGTATCCCTGCTGACTCAAACCACTTAGCCGAGGGTAACGTCACCTTCAAAAGAACCACTTTTCGCATTAATAACTTAATTAATTATCTTTCAATATTCCGAACCTTTGGGATTGTATCCTTGCTGACTCAAACCACAGGGTTGAGGGTAACGTCACCTTCAAAAGAGGGGCCTACTACTATAACTAAGATAATCTCTTAAAAAGTACGAAAGTGCAAAAATCATCAAAGAATACATTGAAGGCACGTCGGATCCAAGTGATTCATCTTGTCAATCTGTTTTTATTTTTTTTATTTCTATATTTTTAGTTTTTATTTTCATGTTTAAAACCTTTTCCCAAAAATTTTAGATTGATTAGACGTTGAGGATAAACTGGTGCTAAAAGCTCTTGTGTCCTTGGACGACCTCGGTATCTTACCAACGCTATACTACGCTCACGATGGGTGCACTTGCCCAAGTGTGTGTTTAGTGTTAGTAGAATATCGTGTTTTATAAATTTAAAACTTGACTAATGCGAGAACAAATGGGCTTAAAATATCAATAAAATCATATCATGCTTCGCACACACCAGTTATCGTTTCTATTGTCCTTCCCATGTCACCCGTGTTGTTGAAACCAAACGTGTTGCGTTCCTGGAAGATTTCAAGGTCAGTGGGAGCAGTACCAACCCTTATGAAGAATTGCAAGAAGTACAAGACGCGGGGGGAGAGACTCATCGCTTACCATTACTCCGTTTACTCTTCTTGTACCTAGTGCAACAACTGTACCTGAAGCTACTACACCAACTCCAAATTCACCTCCACAATCATAACCCATTATACCTCATAACGAAGGCACATCAAACACTCAAAGCCAAGACAACGCCAAACCCGATAATCAACTCAGGAAGTCATCTAGGCCCAGAAGGCCTACTAATTGGGATGATTATGTTACCTACCTGACTGAAATGGATGCCGGAAAGCTCAATGATCCTATCTCTTATAATGAAGCCATTAGCAGTGATCAGTTTTCTGAATGGAATAAAGCAATGATTGATGAGCTTGAATCCATGAAGAAAAATGACGTTTGGGATTTGGTAGAATTACCCAACGGTGTCAAACCCGTAGGATGTAAATGGGTATTCAAAACAAAACTGGATCCAAATGGGAACGTTGAACACAACAAAGTGAGATTGGTTGCAAAGGGCTACATTCAGAAAGAGGGAATTGATTATCAAGAGATGTTTTCTCCTGTCTTTCGTAAAGATTCATTAAGGATCGTTATGGCCCCAGTAGCTCATTTTGATTTAGAGCTGCATCAGATGGAAGTTAAAACCGCTTTCCTTAACAGAGAGCTAGACGAAGATGTTTACATGAAACAACCTGAAGGCTTTAAACCTGAAGATCAGGAGCATCTAGTCTGTAAGTTGAAGAAATCCATTTACGGGTTAAAACAAGTATCACGTCAATGGTATCTCAAGTTTGATGAAGTCATGAAGAAACAAGGTTTTATAAAGAATCAAGTGGATCAATGCACTTACCTCAACATGAGTGGGAGCAACTTTACTGTGACAACCCGAACTCCTAAGGTTAGTAGAGTCTAATCTAGTGAGTTTAATTTTCTGCTATCTACTATTTTCTTTCATTGTGTGGGTATAATCTCGTTAAGTTTAAATTTGCAACTCACGTTAACTCGGTTAGATAATGTAAGATAACCTCGTTGGTACTAGACCACTAATCTTGGGCCGCACCTCTAGTGGGTCAAGTAGTTGAACACTTAACAAATTAAACAAGTCATACGGCCCAATACTATCAAGTTCGATCTTGTTGGTATAGTGATGTTCATGGCCCAAATGTAGTGTAGCCTAACAGGTGTATAACTGGGCCGCAGCCTATTCATACCAATGTAGGGTTTGCATCTCAATTATAATATAGACTTGCACTTGTACGTAACCCCTTATTAATTTCCAATCATCACATAAGAAAACCCTATCTACCTATTGTGCTTGGCGGCAGCAGACCTCAAGACCCCCCCCCCTGTGCGAAGATAATAGTGGTTAGCAACTTCTACTTGTCGACTCTCGTTTTTGTGAGGTATAATTCAATTGCGATGAAATGACAATTATATGCTGAATATGTGAATTGCCATTATGATAATACCATACATGTGAAGCACCTTGAAATTTGCAACCAATTTAGATAAGGATATATTAATAGTGTCGGCCATGTTATTCATATTTGCATGAAAAGAATTGTCAGTGACATGTGATATATACAAATATTTGTTAAGTGGTGAGTCCCTAGGTCATTTGCTTTAATGGATAACTCATACCAACATAAACTGCTATAGATGGGATGTGATAAAGAACATGTTTGATGCCATAATCACAGATTCAGGTTAATAAATGGTTTGATACGTATGGCCAGGATAGAACACTTGGCCCAGGATTACATGCCATGCTGTGTGATGTCGATATCGATTAATTGCTCACTGATAATGGTGATATATGTTTTATGGTAATTATATGAACTAGTAACATGTGGGTTATTGATCGAGTCGTTAAATAGATGGCATGTTAAGAACAAGGTGTAACAGTTTTGAACCGTGAAGTGGTGAATCGATTTTGTGTAATGATTAAAAACTAGGTGTATTCGTATAATAGATTGCATAAGCCATCTAGGACAAGTTGATGGTTACTGGATTTAGGTTTGGACTGATTCCCTTAACAAATGATATACATATCGATTGGGCTGATGTCCACTACTGGACTACTAGGATTTTTGTGTAAACTTGGTTGGTAGGGTCGCATGTAACTGTGAACGTATACATATGCATGAAATCTAAAATGTTGGATTTTGATTCACAAACAAACAATGGCACAACTAAGCCAATGGTAAACCCTTGCCCTTCTTGACTCGGGCTATCTCGTATCTTTCGTTTCGATCATAACGGAGGTTAGCAAATGCCTTTTTGGGTGTGACTGCACATAGCCTGTTTGTGTTGCATAAGAGACACTTAGGATTTCGTTGGCGTCTTTGTGCACTCGGATGAATGAATGATGTGGAGTTATGTGCGAGTAAGTAGAAAACGCGACGAACCCATATGTGAGTCTGTGTTGTGTTTCATAAGTGAATGATTGCTCAATGATCGTATACTCAGAAACATGTGGAATGTTGATGCCGTGTTATCATAGGTGACCGATAATTAGTAGTTAAACAATTAAATGATGATTTAAACTAGTCATTAATCATAAAGGGGTCGACGGCGGTTGGGGTTCGGTGGGTGCCGGCCTAACTGTTACCGTGACGGCGAATCCCTATTGCCGACGAAACCGGTAGATCTATGTCGTATACCAATAGTGTACCGAGTTGTTGTGAAGATGCATGGCAGATATTTGTCGAGGAGGTAAATGTGTAGATATTGGATTAGGGTGACATGCATGATATGGGGTATGGGTAATAATTGTATGGGAAGGTGATGACCTACCCATGTGATTTAATCATCCTACATTGTTTAATCAAATTCATAATTAAATTGTCAGAATGTTGGGTTAGTGTTCCAAGCGCATGTAATCATTACTATATATAACCTTTAACCATTGATAGATTATCTTTAGTAAAAATTGAACTGTGTTGGTCGGCCATACGAGTTGGTGAACCCATGTTTAATACATACTTGCCAGTTGGTGAACTTATGTGTGATATATATATATAAGTTGATGAACTTATGTTTGACATATATATATACAAGATGGTGAATTTATGTCTAGTTTATGTTTACATAAGTTAGTGAATTTATGTGTAATATGTATAAGGAAATTGCGATTAAGTGTTACGAAACTGACAAATATCGGTAATTATGTTAGGATTCGGTTGACCACTTGTAGCCACGTAACTAAATCTACCGAGCACTCTAAGGTGAGTTCACTACATTCTAGCATGCGTCCCAGTGGTTGGGGACAGTCAGTGGGTATCCCGTGGGGGGATAAGTCTTTGGGTAAAAACGGGTGTATTGGTTAATATTCTCACCTATCATCTTTTGTAAGTCCCTCATCGGGTATTAGTTGGTAGCGCTACTTAGGTTTGGCACCCTCACACCGCTCCTGTAGAGGACGGAGGTGAACTAATGACCCAGTCTGGCCCAGTACTAGATAGGAGTACGTGGGAAGGGCAGTCGTGTATTTCAGGAGCCGTCATTGTTCGGAATTGAGATATTAACAATATTACTTGCATTGGTTATTGAACTGTTTTACATACAACTGGTAATAAACATTTTAAAAACCTGTGAACTCGCCAGCTTTGTCTGATACACTTGTCACATGCTCGCAGGTCGTTAGGTACTTGGGAACAGGAACTTGCTGGCTGGAGGGCGTGAGTGGTCATGGTTGCATTGATGAGTTATTTATCAAACATTTATTTACTATGGTTGTTTGGAAAGTATTTACATTATGTTACGTTAACGCTTCCGCTGAACTTGATGGTCTTGAATTACTTATGTTTGGATTTTATTACTATTAAATGATGAAACTTTATTTAGAACTTGTGATTCAATGTAATTGGTGGCTCATTGCTAGTCGTCACACGCCTAACAGGGACACTCCCTAGTTGGTAATTTGAGGGTGTGACAGTTTGGTATCAGAGCCACTGGTTATAGTGAACTTGGTTTTAAAACATTTTTATAAAACCAGACTATAACCGAACAGTTCCGAAATCGACCATGACACTCAGCTCCAGACTGCAAGGTTCGTTTCTTGTTTACTATTGCATAATATATCTAGCGTACCCTTATGTATGACATTTACACGTGAATGCACACTTGGCACTACAGTATGAGTTTCTGTGTTACCAACCCATGTTACGTGTTTTAAGAGTGTGGCTCTTCTTGAACTTTCATGATCTATGTTTTGGTGTCGTATGTCTTATTGCTCGAATTTGGGGAACCTTTTAACACGAACTGAGAGGAGCTGAGATAAACATGCAAATTGGATTATTATTATGGGTGCACACATAATAATAATGTGGGGTGCATGTGGGTCCCAGTGAAACTCGACGAGTGCAAAAGGGGTTTCGCTCTGTTAGATGACGTTGTGTTAGAACTCAGTAATCTGTGGAGATCATAGTAATGCTTGTCTCCTACTTGAACATGTTCTTTTCAGTCCTCTCTGAATCCTTTCGAACCTCGATGTAGTACCTGAACACCCATCTGAACACCTAGCGAACTGTGTAGAATGTTAGGTGCTTGTACGAACATCCTTGAGTTGGATGTTGCAACGACAACGACTGGTCTATACCTTTCTCACTTTTCTTCATTTGTTGGAACTTAACGTATTGACGTCGTAAATCCCGAAGTGCGATCACTTCTGCAACACCCTCGCGACATACCGTGTATTACTCAGTCAACTTGCAAGAATGATGGACAAGTAGGTAAACGTAGTACCTTACCGACTTCAGCATTTGAAAGACCCTAGTTACCAACAACGAACAACAGCGATTTGACTCCAATCGAATCCTTAACCCCAGCCAGCGACACATGGAGTCGACTCTTACGAACCAATCGGGACAAAATCGATGACGATTGACTGTAGAGAAGAATGTGTAACCGCCCACACCATGAGTAGTGCCTTAGGACGTGGCACGAAATGTGAAAAGATGGACCTTGTTGGTGAAAGGACGCAGGACACCGTTACAGGCAACAATATTAGCGGCAACAATCGCGACAACATCAAGGTACTCGTGATCGTAGCTTACAGTATGGAAACGAAGGTGACCTCAACAAGGATTGACTGTGTTAAGTCAAGCTGACGATAACCAAGAGAACGACGGCAGTACTGGAAATTCTCGTGACGAAAACAACACTGGATATGAAGCTCATGGAAGGACATTTGGTATAGGCATAGGCTATACCAGGCGTAATAACAACACGATAGCTTGGATGGGTAGCTATTCGCTTCGTCTCCGATCTGTTTGCCCTGATGTTTCTTGAAACTGAACTTGTTGTGGCAGCAACAGATGGCAAGTCAAATGAAACCTCATATGTCCGCTGGTCAACCTTGTGGGACAAGTGTTCGACGTCAACCTTCCTTCTACTACTACCCTTGATGGTTACAATGCCGTAGTTAGTGTGGATTGGTTATTCAGAAATCGTGCAGACATACCTTGTGAGGAGAAAATTTTATGTGGAGAATCGTTATTTGTTCTAAAGCAACAGAGTGGTGCAAAGGTTAGCGCCATCTCAACTATGAAGGCCCAGAAGTGTCTACGGAGGGATCACCCCACTACGTTAGCAACCGTTACTGATGTTGAGGCTAAGGAAAGGAGGATCGAGGATCCAGCAATTGTTCGTGATTCCTCTCAGTGTGCTACCCGGGGAGCTTTCAGACTTACTTCCACCACTGTTAGGTAGAATCTCAGTTTGATCTAACGGCAAGGGCAGCCCTGGTTATTCGTGCTATATACCGTCTTGCACTAGGAGGTTTGCAAGGACTATCTACAGGAACTGTTGGACAGGAGTTTTATTGGACATAGTTTTTGTTCGCTTTGGGGAGCCCCAGCTATATTCGAGGAGATAAAGCATTTTCATATGTGTACTGATCATCCATAACTCAGCAAGGTGACAATCAAGTACTGTTTGCCTCGACCATGTATTGACGGAAGACCAAGAGGGGAATGTTCCTACAACGGCATATCAAACACAGTGTGGCCTTTGCAACATTGTATTCCATGATCTTTGGGCTAATCGTCACACCAGCAGCTTTATTGATCACATGAATCAACTATGCTTATTGATGACGTGTTGAATCATTTCCAGGAGAAAGGAACATCATGGACGACATCTATATCATATTTTAGAGCTCCTAAGGGATGGGCCATTGCGTGTGAAGTCTTGTTAAATGTAACATCTAGATTCGAGAGATGCATTTTGATCATGTAACCAACGAAGTGGGAATGCACGTGGATCTTGCTAGGATCTATTTGGTTAGAAACTGATCGACACCAAAGATTCCTTTGGGGATACAGCAATTTCTTGGTTTCGCTGTATACTATCGCAGATTCATCACTGGATTTCAAAGATCGCGCAGCTTGAATTTCTTCAGCACAGCAGGGTGTTGTGTTCGGGGAAGACAAAACAGGAGGACTTCTTTTCAGCTTCCGAATCCCAACTCTGCAATACACTGAGCATCGTCTTTACCCGAGGGTACAGGTGATCTAGTGGTATACCATGATGGTTCGAGTCAGAGTGCCAGTTACACGCCGATGCAACCCGAGAAGGTGATAGCTTACGTAATAGACTTACAAGGAGAATTGCACGACACACAACCTGCGGTGGAAACCGTGGTCTTTGGATGTAAGTTGGAGGCATTACTTGGACGGTACCAAATGCACTACTTAGACCGATCACAAGGGCCTCTCGTGTACCCTGGTTTCGAAAGAGCTAAATCGGTTAACGGCATCGCTAGATGGAATTTTTGAATGAATACAACCGTGAAACCTAGACGTGCATGAGCTATGCAGCTCGTTGTCGACTATAACATACCTGATCAGACTCGCCCTGTTTGCATAGAAGCACTGAAGGAAGAGAGTTTTCAAGTTGAGTCCATGTGGGGCATGGACGATATTCCCTACCTCATGGAACGAATGTGGGTCTCATTATACGGCAATTGTAGGAAACTTGTGTTGGGCAAAGCACACCAGCCTCGATATGCTGGTCATCTGGATTTGATGGAATAGGTTAGGATTGGAGGATCTTGTACTGGCAACTGGGCTTGAAGACTTACACAACGAAGCATGTGAACAACGTTTGACTTGTGCTAAAGTCAAGGTGGAACATCAAAAACCTTCTGGTTCGTGTCAGTAATCAGAAACACCTATTTGGAGATTGGAATAGACGGCCATAGAGTTTGTCATTGGTCTACTTACAACTCGAAATGGAAACATTATCCCCTGGGTGATCATTGATGGACTCAAGTTACCAGCACACTTTATTGCAATCAAGAGAACTGACGAGTTTTCACAGTTGTGAATGTTCCTCTGAGAGAGGCGGCTTTTAGGCACGAGGTGCCAACTCCTATTACCTCTGAATTTGATCTATGCATTATCTATGTAAGGCAATACACAATACCCTTGACTCACATCAGGACCAGAGCATTGCTTATCGTCGTTGGGCAAACGATCAGAGAAAACGAACTCTCTTGACACTCGAAGACATGATGCAAGCATGTATGTGACTGGCTTTGATACAAATTGGAAGGACTCTTACCTATGGTTGAGCACTACTGCGACAGTTATCATATTGGTAACCAGACAGCTCTGTTGTGGCATTACGTAGACAATAATGCCAACCTTCTTTAAGATTGAGATGGTTGGCAACTTAATTACTGGTCCAGGAGGATTGGTACTCAAAACTCTTGGGAAGGTTGCTTGGATCGGAAACCGTTTAGCAGCAACACGTATCCATCAAAAAAAAAAGTTGATAAGCTTAGGAAGCACTGGGAGTTCGCTGTAGACGAACGTATCATTATCGAAAGTCTCACCCTGAGAAGGTGCGGTGCACTATGGAAAACGTGGCAAGTTTAGCTCACGATGCGTTGGGACATGTAGATTTCTGGAACGAATCGGGGACATATTCGTAAACTTGAGTAACCTGACGAATTGGGTAATGTTCACGATGTCATCATCTCTCAAATCTATCGAAACGTTTGACCGAGAAAATATTTGTGATACCTACTACCCTTGAGTTATCCCGTGGGGGTTCGTTGGAGTTCGTTGGAACTCAAAACGTGGACCGCAATTCACGTGGGAACGCAATGATCGGGGTAAGCCCTACTACCCTTAGCAGTTCAAACGGTTGTATCAAGATATCATTGACGAATTTCGGGACGAAATTCCCTTTCAAATTGGGGATGATGTCACACCTGAGCAAAATCCGCAACAATCTTGACTTCTCACCTCACCCTTTTGTGTTTACTTGTCAAATTTCGGGACGAAATTTCTTTCAAGTTGGGGATGATGTGACAACCCGAACTCCTAAGGTTAGTAGAGTCTAATCTAGTGAGTTTAATTTTCTGCTATCTACTGTTTTCTTTCATTGTGTGGGTATAATCTCGTTAAGTTTAAATTTGCAACTCACGTTAACTCGGTTAGATAATGTAAGATAACCTCGTTGGTACTAGACCACTAATCTTGGGCCGCACCTCTAGTGGGTCAAGTAGTTGAACACTTAACAAATTAAACAAGTCATACGGCCCAATACTATCAAGTTCGATCTTGTTGGTATAGTGATGTTCATGGCCCAAATGTAGTGTAGCCTAACAGGTGTATAACTGGGCCGCAGCCTATTCATACCAATGTAGGGTTTGCATCTCAATTATAATATAGACTTGCACTTGTACGTAACCCCTTATTAATTTCCAATCATCACATAAGAAAACCCTATCTACCTATTGTGCTTGGCGGCAGCAGACCTCAAGACCCCCCCCCCTGTGCGAAGATAATAGTGGTTAGCAACTTCTACTTGTCGACTCTCGTTTTTGTGAGGTATAATTCAATTGCGATGAAATGACAATTATATGCTGAATATGTGAATTGCCATTATGATAATACCATACATGTGAAGCACCTTGAAATTTGCAACCAATTTAGATAAGGATATATTAATAGTGTCGGCCATGTTATTCATATTTGCATGAAAAGAATTGTCAGTGACATGTGATATATACAAATATTTGTTAAGTGGTGAGTCCCTAGGTCATTTGCTTTAATGGATAACTCATACCAACATAAACTGCTATAGATGGGATGTGATAAAGAACATGTTTGATGCCATAATCACAGATTCAGGTTAATAAATGGTTTGATACGTATGGCCAGGATAGAACACTTGGCCCAGGATTACATGCCATGCTGTGTGATGTCGATATCGATTAATTGCTCACTGATAATGGTGATATATGTTTTATGGTAATTATATGAACTAGTAACATGTGGGTTATTGATCGAGTCGTTAAATAGATGGCATGTTAAGAACAAGGTGTAACAGTTTTGAACCGTGAAGTGGTGAATCGATTTTGTGTAATGATTAAAAACTAGGTGTATTCGTATAATAGATTGCATAAGCCATCTAGGACAAGTTGATGGTTACTGGATTTAGGTTTGGACTGATTCCCTTAACAAATGATATACATATCGATTGGGCTGATGTCCACTACTGGACTACTAGGATTTTTGTGTAAACTTGGTTGGTAGGGTCGCATGTAACTGTGAACGTATACATATGCATGAAATCTAAAATGTTGGATTTTGATTCACAAACAAACAATGGCACAACTGAGCCAATGGTAAACCCTTGCCCTTCTTGACTCGGGCTATCTCGTATCTTTCGTTTCGATCGTAACGGAGGTTAGCAAATGCCTTTTTGGGTGTGACTGCACATAGCCTGTTTGTGTTGCATAAGAGACACTTAGGATTTCGTTGGCGTCTTTGTGCACTCGGATGAATGAATGATGTGGAGTTATGTGCGAGTAAGTAGAAAACGCGACGAACCCATATGTGAGTCTGTGTTGTGTTTCATAAGTGAATGATTGCTCAATGATCGTATACTCAGAAACATGTGGAATGTTGATGCCGTGTTATCGTAGGTGACCGATAATTAGTAGTTAAACAATTAAATGATGATTTAAACTAGTCATTAATCATAAAGGGGTCGACGGCGGTTGGGGTTCGGTGGGTGCCGGCCTAACTGTTACCGTGACGGCGAATCCCTATTGCCGACGAAACCGGTAGATCTATGTCGTATACCAATAGTGTACCGAGTTGTTGTGAAGATGCATGGCAGATATTTGTCGAGGAGGTAAATGTGTAGATATTGGATTAGGGTGACATGCATGATATGGGGTATGGGTAATAATTGTATGGGAAGGTGATGACCTACCCATGTGATTTAATCATCCTACATTGTTTAATCAAATTCATAATTAAATTGTCAGAATGTTGGGTTAGTGTTCCAAGCGCATGTGATCATTACTATATATAACCTTTAACCATTGATAGATTATCTTTAGTAAAAATTGAACTGTGTTGGTCGGCCATACGAGTTGGTGAACCCATGTTTAATACATACTTGCCAGTTGGTGAACTTATGTGTGATATATATATATAAGTTGATGAACTTATGTTTGACATATATATATACAAGATGGTGAATTTATGTCTAGTTTATGTTTACATAAGTTAGTGAATTTATGTGTAATATGTATAAGGAAATTGCGATTAAGTGTTACGAAACTGACAAATATCGGTAATTATGTTAGGATTCGGTTGACCACTTGTAGCCACGTAACTAAATCTACCGAGCACTCTAAGGTGAGTTCACTACATTCGAGCATGCGTCCCAGTGGTTGGGGACAGTCAGTGGGTATCCCGTGGGGGGATAAGTCTTTGGGTAAAAACGGGTGTATTGGTTAATATTCTCACCTATCATCTTTTGTAAGTCCCTCATCGGGTATTAGTTGGTAGCGCTACTTAGGTTTGGCACCCTCACACCGCTCCTGTAGAGGACGGAGGTGAACTAATGACCCAGTCTGGCCCAGTACTAGATAGGAGTACGTGGGAAGGGCAGTCGTGTATTTCAGGAGCCGTCATTGTTCGGAATTGAGATATTAACAATATTACTTGCATTGGTTATTGAACTGTTTTACATACAACTGGTAATAAACGTTTTAAAAACCTGTGAACTCGCCAGCTTTGTCTGATACACTTGTCACATGCTCGCAGGTCGTTAGGTACTTGGGAACAGGAACTTGCTGGCTGGAGGGCGTGAGTGGTCATGGTTGCATTGATGAGTTATTTATCAAACATTTATTTACTATGGTTGTTTGGAAAGTATTTACATTATGTTACGTTAACGCTTCCGCTGAACTTGATGGTCTTGAATTACTTATGTTTGGATTTTATTACTATTAAATGATGAAACTTTATTTAGAACTTGTGATTCAATGTAATTGGTGGCTCATTGCTAGTCGTCACACGCCTAACAGGGACACTCCCTAGTTGGTAATTTGAGGGTGTGACATTTACTATACATGTCCTTTACGTAGATGATATTCTATTGGCAAGTAATAGTTTAGACATGTTGCATGAGTCGAAGCAGTTACTCTCGCATAACTTCGACATGAAGGATCTCGGAGATGCTTCTTACGTCATTGGCATCGAAATTCACCGAGATAAACACAAAGGGATCTTAGGATTGTCTCAAAAGGCTTACATAGATCGTGTCCTCACACGTTACAACATGCAATAGTGCAAACCCTCAGTCACTCCAGTAGTTAAGGGAGATGTTTTCGGTTCATTCCAATGTCCGACAATAGAGGTTGAAAAGGAGCAAATGAGCCAGTTACCTTACGTGTCAGTAGTCGGGAGCCTGATGTATGCTCAAGTTTGTACTCGCCCAGATATCACTTATATTGCTGGAATGCTAGGCCATTATCAGAATAATCCTGGCCTAGATCACTGGAAAGCAGCTAAGAAAGTACTTCGATATCTGCAAGGGACGAAAGACTATAAACTGACTTATAGAAGAAGTGATCATTTAGAAGTGGTAGGCTATTCTGATTCTGACTTTGCCAAATGAAAAGATGACAAGAAATCCACTTTGGGCTATATCTTTATGTTAGCAGGCGGACCCATTTTATGGAAGTGTCATAAACAATAGTTAACCACAACTTCCACAATGATGGCAGAATACATTGTTGTTTATAACGCAACCTGTTATGGAATGTTGCTTAGGAATCTGATCACTGGACTCAAAATTGTTAATTCCATTTCTAGACTATTGAAGCTTTACTGTGATAACTCAGTTGTCATTAGTTTCTCGAACAGTAACAGTTCGACAGGAGCTGGTTTATATCTCAATACAAAGTATTTGTTCGTACGTGAACGAGTTGAGGAAAATAATCTTTGTATTGAGTATATTAGTACTAAAGATATGATTGCGGATCCGATGACTAAAGGTCTCCCACCTAAAGTTTCCGAAGAACATGTTTCAAATATAGGATTTACTAAAGACATTATTTAATAGCATATTGTACTTACTTATGTTTTAATTAATGAAATTTCCTCAGTTTTGATTTTGTATGTGTTTAACATATGTTCTGCCAGGATAATTACATATAGACAAATATAAATACAAATCAAACACTAAAGGGCTTATGTGCGAATTTTGATCATAACTGTTAGGTTTTAAATTAAGGGTGTAGTATGACTAATGGGGGTCTTGAGTCGAATGATGATTCAATAGGTGTATTTCTCTGCCACGGTTCTTGGTTTAAAGCTAAAATGAGTGTTAACTCCTAATCAGGCTTACCTAATACTCATGACAAATTATTACTCTGTAACCTTTCCGTTTTTATCATATAATAGTTATAGGTTGTTTAAATTTATTAACCACTAGTAACTAGTTTTATTTTTAATATAATTATTCGACCCATATAGTTTTAAAAACTATTTTATATATAATTGGTTGGAATGTTATACTAATTAATTGGCTTGTGTATGTGTGACATTTCTATTTTCTATATTAAAATAAAGTATATAATAACTTATATTATTAAACGGGTAGACTACGGGTAATTTGACTGCTAGAAATATGAAGTACCTAGACGGGCCTAGGAACCGTTTAATAATTTATTTAAAAAATATCTTATATTAGAACTTATTCCGTTTTTAATGAAACTTAGGCCAAAATGTAGATACAAATATTCTCTTTCTAATGATATATTCATTGTTTTATAAAACGCATATTTTAGAAGTTATAAGCGCCAAATAAGTGAAGGAGCTAAATTAATTATAATATATATATATATATATATATATATTAAATAAAATAATCATAGAAATTGTGAATTTAAAATACATGTCTACGTGTTTGAACATATGAAGTATGGAAATTATGTACATGTACTGGAGTAAGCTTGGCGTGAACTCCAAGCTAAAAAGTGTGTATAAATAGAGAGCTTAGTTTCTTTTCTTTTGCACACAACTGCCATCTCCCGCACTCTCTCCCTCTATCTCTAAATTTCTATCTTTTTATTATTATTTTTATTTCACCTATTATAATAATAATAAAGCCCTGCCCCGTTTTAAGTGTTTTAACCCCTGATCACTGATATCCTGTCCGATTGATTTAGGGCCCCATAACGCATGTCAAGGCTCTGCCCGGCTAAGTTTGTTGGGATTCTGTCTCGTAACGTAGGGATAAAGTTGAATTGGGTTACTATACTCAACACGAGTGCATTATATATTTTACTAGGTTATCACCCGGGTAGAAACCCGGGTAGGAAAATTTAAATTACATTAATCATAAGGTTATGCGTAGTGGGGCGGTATGTGGCTTGATAGCGCCACATAGCGCCGGAAAACACCATGACGAAGGGCGCTATCGGCCCAAAAACAAAACCAGCGCGATCACCTTCGCGGCGTGATGGTCTGTAAGATTTTTAGTTTATACACAATTGGACCCTGCAAATTGGAGAAGAAGACTAATTGGTCCCTGCAAGTCCGTCGAAAAATCGCCGGAAAGATGCCGGAAAATCGGAGAAGATCGGAGAAGAAGACAAGGAGGCGATTTGATTTTGAAACTAGGTTTTTAAAATTAGTTTTTAACCCGTTTGGTCCCTGCATTTATAGAAACTTATTTTATTTAATGTTTTTCTTTTATTTATTAATTTAAAAAATTGAAAATTAATTAATTGAGTAATGATGAGGTAGGGGCTTTATGACTACGGGCTCTAGTGATATAACGCCCCATAAAGCCCCTGTGTGACGTGACACGACACGTGTCGCATAACGCCCCACAAAGGGCTTTATGACTACGGATGGCTTCTCAAATGTTTTTCCTCTGTTTGTAATGTTACCTTCACATAAATTCCTCTGTTTGTCCGAAAAACATTTAAGTGGCTTCTCAAATGTGTGAAGGTTCTGCAATTTTACAATAAAAACAAACATTAGAATCGATCTTTTTCTTTTTACACCACCCAAAATTCAAGGAGAAAATAACTTTTATCTGATTTGCTTTTTAAGACACACGTCAAATAATAATCAAGGTAGGTACTACAATGAATGAACATACATATACTAAAAAAGAAACTATGAACCTGAGAACGGTTAGATACAACATCTGAATCTTGTAGTTACCCGGACGCCCCAATGATAAAAATGCAACCTTCCACTGAAATACAAAGAAGACAGATGTTAACATGTGTTTTAACACAAGTGTTTACGATTAAAAAAAAAGAGCCTACCTTGGAAAACTCCTTATCTGGAACTTCTAGTTTCCTTTGAATTCGGACTTTAACATCCGCCAAAGTTTCATTTTCATGAATTATCAAAAAGAAAGGCTCCCCAAAGTTCTACCCTTGCTGTAAATCGTAAAAAAACGTAAAAATAAGGTTTAACAGAAAAATACTTAAATAAGGTTAATTGGTTGAATAGAAAACTGGTTAATATGTAGTGTGTACCATCCGGTTCTGTGCAACCTCATTGGTGAAATGGTAAACGTGTATTAACCGGTCCTGGGCCCATTTGCTTTGAAATAAATACACCAAAAGTTAGAAGCCAGCTTACTTCCTCAGCACGTAATGTCTAGTATTGATCATTTATATTCTCAATCTTGACAGTCAGAGGAAAGATCTCTGAGAAAAAGAAAAACAAATATATATATATAAACAGAAGGTAAAAATCCTGAAGTATTTGACCATTCTAGTAGAAACTGAAACAAAAAATATTAAAATCATTTCGTTAACCTGATGTAATACCTTGTAAATCTTGTGAAAAATATCTTTTTAAAGTAATGATTCGAGCATAAACCAAGCATAGTAAGAAGATGGAGGGCTGTGATAATTTCAAAAAAAGGCTGAATTCCCCATCAACTTCTGTCGCAGCACCACCACTTACCAACAGCCACAGACTACCAACCTTGTCGCTGAGAGAATAGTAGTTCCATTTCCTTACGCCGCATAAGCTTTGTCACCGTCGCACCTCCGAGCCACCACCACTGCTAGTCACCACTGAATCACACCACCCTTACTATTATTGTGTTCATGTCAGAACTTGATAATCAAAACTTTTATTATGATTAATCAAATACAAAACACCAGAACTAATCAGTCGGCACAGATTAACAACCAAACAGTGAACAAAGATCTCTAGCTGGATGATCTAATACAGGAGAAGGTAAACAACCCTAGACTCACGAATTAACTTGTGAGGATAGGGTATCTTGAGAGAGTAGAGAATGATGAGCAGAAAGGATGAAATGCTCCAAATGATTGAAAGCCGGAACCATCTGCCCATTATATGGGCTAAAACCCTAAACACACCAGCGTGAGACCAGCTGTCCTCAACGGCTACAAGCCCAAGTGAAGGAAGCCCAGCAGGAACTTTCTTTAACGGCTACAGGCCCAAGGAAAGGAAGCCCAGCAGGAACGAGTCCGAGACACGGGGAGCCCAACCTCACAAACAAATTAAAAGGAATAGTTAAAGAACAAAACAACTTATATAAAGTTTTATAAATAAGGGGCACATTTATACTGGAATTATACATGTATTTTAACATCCCCCCTCAGTGTAAATGTGCAAAAAAGTTGGAGAGGCCTAATGACTTACACATGTCAGAATGGGCCTTTGGCAGCAAGCCTTTGGTGAATATATCAGCCAGCTGATGTTCAGTTTCAACTCCATGTGTTTTGATCAACCCTGAAGCAATTTTCTCCCTTAAAAAGAACAAGTCAACTTCGAAATGCTTGGTTCTGTCGTGAAAGACAGGATTGGCAGCAATGGACAGGGCTGCAGTGTTATCACATTTTAACAGAACTAGAATATTCACGTCAACTTGGAGTTCTCTCAAAACATTTAGAAGCCACAACACTTCGCATGTGGCACTACACATGGATCTGTATTCTGCCTCGGCAGAAGACCTTGAAACAACGCTTTGTTTTTTGCTTTTCCATGATATCAAAGATTCACCAAGGAATATGCAAAAACCAGTAATAGATCTTCGGCTGTCCACACATTTAGCCCAGTCTGAGTCTGCAAATGCGGTTAACTGAAAAACATGGCTCCTTTTAAACATAATCCCAGTGCCAGGAGCACCTTTAAGGTATCGTAGTACCTTGAAAGCAATTTGAGTATGAGCCTCTGTAGGCTTATGCATGAATTGGGATAAATACTGCACAGAGTAGGAAATATCAGGCCTGGTGTGAGATAGGTAAATGAGTTTACCTATCAGTTTTTGGTATTGAGTTACGTCAACAATCTGTGACTCTTTCTTCGTTAGGTTAGTCAAAACATGATTTTGCTCTATGGGACAGCTAGAAGGTTTGCTTCCACTCATCCCATATTCATTTAAAAGATCCATACAATATTTTCTTTGAGTAAGACACACACCATCAACAGTTTTTATCACTTCAATTCCCAGAAAAAATTTTAATAAACCGAGATCCTTTATTAAAAATTCAGTTTTCAAAAGATGTTTAACCTTATTTATTTCATCTTCATTGTTTCCGGTTAACACAATATCGTCAACATAAACAAGAAGAACGATAAGCACAGAATTAACAGATTTAATAAACAGGGAATGATCACATTTGGACTGATTAAAGCCAATTTTAACCAGCACCTGAACCAGTCTTTCATTCCACATACGTGGAGCTTGTTTCAGACCGTATAAAGACTTGTTTAACTTGCACACTTTACCTTGTTTTTCAACACTTAGACCATCAGGTAACGACATATAGACTTCTTCTCTGAGGTTGCCATATAGAAAAGCATTGTTCACGTCAAGTTGATATAAAGGCCAGTTATTCTGAACAGACATACTAATAACACACCTTACAGTAACCATTTTAACAACGAGAGAAAAAGTTTCTTCAAAATCTATTCCCTCCCGTTGATTAAATCCCTTCGCAACAAGTCTAGCCTTAAACCTGTCAATTTCACCTGTTGATTTGTATTTTACTTTAAAGACCCATTTACACCCAATAAGTTTTTTTCCATTAGGTAAGTCAACGATATCCCACGTGTTATTCCTATACAAGGCAGATAATCCATCATTCATAGCGTCTACCCACCGTTTATCTTTAATAGCATCTTTATAAGTACAAGGCTCAACCAGTTTATTAATATTAGTAGCAAAGCACACATTTTCTTTTGGCAGGCTAGTATAATCAACATACTTATCATAGTTATATCTAGCATTTCCAACAATAAATTCCTCAAATCATTTTGGGGCAGTTGAGGATCTAGAGGACCTTCTAGTAGGGATGGTACCCTCAGGAAGGTTTGACTCGTCATTAACACTACTAGACTCAGCCCTCACAGGACCAGTTTCATTCCTTAGGGACTCATTACTCTCAGATGAACCATCAGTCCCTGATGATTGCTGAGTATCACTATCCATAGGTGATTCAACCTCATCACTGTGTTGCTATGTCAGGGTAGGTGAGTCAGTGGAGACCTTCTCTTCATCATTGGGATTTAGGTCACTTGAAAACTCATAGTTGTCAAAAAAATTTAATTGGTTTAAGTTATTTGGACCTTCTAGAATAGCATGAGATTCATTTTTGAAAGGAAATGTGGTTTCATGGAAACTAACATCTCTGGAGAAAAAGAATTTTTTCTGTTCTAAACTCCACACCTTATATCCCTTTTTAAGATTAGAGTATCCCATAAAAACACATTTTTCAGCTCTTTCTTCAAGTTTATCTGGATTATTTAAAACAGTAAAGTAACAAAGACAACCAAAGGTTTTCAAGTGATCAAGAGAAGGTTTGAAACCAAACAGTTTTTCATAAGGAGAACAACCATGTAACACAGAAGAAGGAAGCCTGTTGATTAAGTAAGATGCTGTCAGAACACACTCAGACCAGAACCTAAGAGGAACATTGGATTGAAATAGCAAAGCTCTAGCAATATTCAACAGGTGTCTGTGTTTTCTCTCCACAATACCATTTTGTTGTGGAGTATAGGTGCAAGAGGTTTGATGAATAATACCCTTTAGTTTAGAAAAAGCAGTCATTTGAGAATTGGTGAACTCAGATCCATTATCACTCCTATACATTTTTATATTGACTTCAAACTGAGTTTTAACAAGATTGTAAAAAACTTTCTATATTTTCAAAAACTTCTGACTTAGATTTCATTAGATAAACCCAAACAGATCTGCTGAAGTCATCCACAATAGTAAGAAAGTATTTGTGTCCTTCCACACTAGTGACCTTGTAGGGACCCCAAACATCTAGGTGAATAAGGTCCCCAACCTTAGTCGATTGATGGTCACTGAGAGGGAAGGGTGACCTATGCTGTTTGGCCTTGTGACATATATCACATGGGTTAGAAATGGACTCAGTTTTGAGCTGAAGAACCTTTAACACTTGTTCAGCTGGGTGACCCAGCCTGGAATGCCAGAGCTTTGCTTTTTCAGCCATACTTAGACAAGAAAAACTAGAACTTAGAGAGTTACCACATAAATATAAACCCTCAGTTTGCCTACCAGTCACCAGGGTTTTCTTTAAGCATGAATCCTGAATATAGCAAGAGTTTTCATCAAATACAACCTTAAGCTTATTGTCTTTAGCTAGCTTATACACAGAGATAAGATTCACACAATATTCAGGAACAACAAACACCTCTTTTAAAATGAAAGAGTCAGAAAGTCTAAAACACCCAATCTGAGTGACTTTCGCATCAATACCATTGGGATGTTTAACAGTAATATTGTATTCAGACACATCTACCAGATTAAACATATTTTCACTGGACATAACCATGTGCTGGTTTGCACCAGAATCAATAATCCAGTTTTGTTTTTGAGAAGAGAAAAGTTTCGAGTTAAAACAGAAAATACTTTTATATTCAGAGAAGGAGTTAAAGGATTTACCTCCAACATTTGACTTATTTGAGTCATCAGTTTTATTCTCATTTAGCAAACCTAGCAACTTAGAAAATTGATCAGCAGTCAGGGAGTTCAAGGAGCTAGAATTTTTATCATTCACAGTATTATTCAAAGAGGGACCAGAACCACTACTAGCAGCATTGTTTGACCTACCCCATTGAGAACTCTTTTGAGTAGGTTTTGATCTATAATTTGGAGGATAACCATTCAATTCGAAACATTTATCAACTGTATGTCCAATCTTGTTGCAATGGGAACATTTTAGATTTGGGTTGGGACCTTTATTGAATTTTTTCTTGTTATCATTGAAATTGTTAGATTTAGCAGCAAATCCTACATTGGGAACCTTAGAAACATTGTTGGACCCTCTATGAGATTCCTCTCTAGAGATGATAGAAAAAGCAGTTTTGATAGTTGGTAAAGGGTCCCTTGTCAACAGATTGGTTCTAACAGGTTGATAGATGTCATCTAATCCCATTAAAAATTGCATAAGTTTGATTAATTGACTGAACTCATTGAATTTAGCAGAAGCATTGCAGGTGCAGGAAGGCAGTTGAAGCATAGCATCAAATTGTTTCCACATAGTATTAATTTTGTGGTAATACTCAGATACACTAGATCCATTTTGACTGACTGGGTTGATTTTTTGATATAAGCTAAACACAACTGACCCATCAACTTTATCATAAGTATCTTTTAAATCATCCCACACTTCTGAGGCAAGCTTAGAATAGACTTGGCCAACATATAGTTCATCAGAAACAGAGTTTAAAATCCAAGTAAGCACAATAGAGTTACATCGATCCCACTGACTAGCAAGAACATCATCGTCTTTAGATTTACTACAAGTTCCATCAATAAAGCCTAGTTTGTTTTTAGCCATTAGAGCCAGTTTCATAGCATTAGACCACATCACATAGTTCTCAGTTCCTTTTAGTTTTATGTTAACAATTGTGAGTCCACTTGAATCACTAGCATGAAGATATAAGGGGTCACTAGCATCTAATTTGCTAACCAACGTCACAGAAGATTCAGTTTTATCAGGCATAATGACAGAACAGTAATGCAGATAATAGATCAGACAAAATAAGCATAGAGCAGGTCAGACAAGGCAAGAACACAAATAAACGACCAGTACAGATCAAGCAACCAGGATAGGCAAGGAAGACAAACGGACACAGGCGAAACCCGGACAGAGGTCCGATCAGAGGTTCACCACTCAAAAGGTGCCTCCGCAGACAATGACCAGGGAGCCACAACACAACAGACCAAACCAGACACAAATGCAACAGAGTGAACCCTCTCTGTGTCCCAATAATCAAACCGGTTTTAGCCTAGCCCGGTATCAAGAATGCCTAGACACAAAACACAATGATGCAAAGAAAGTAAAGAGAAAGAGAAGGAACGATCTCACAGTGGGTGCACGTCAAAGGGATCAGGTATGCAACCTTCACTTAGGGTTGCATATACTGACCAGAGAGCCGGAAATAAAACCTGTTGGTTTGCTCTTAAAAGAGACCAACGAGGTTCTTCTTTACCAAACAGAAGAGAACCACATATTAGGGTTTCAGAAGTAGCGCCGTCACAGCAACCAACCACAAGCTTCAAAACCCTAGAAGTTAGGGTTTCACACTCCCAGATCTACACCGTCTCCTCTGAGCAGAATCACTCCGGAAACAGGGATCCGAGTACAGAACGCCGTAAATAACGAAAACCCTAGATCGGACAGGAGAAGGTTAGCCGGAGCTTTGCACCGCAGCGGAAGAAGAACCAGAGCCCTAAATCAACCTTGGGGCTCTGATACCATGTCAGAACTTGATAATCAAAACTTTTATTATGATGAATCAAATACAAAAAACCAGAACTAATCAGTCGGCACAGATTAACAAGCAAACAGTGAACAAAGATCTCCAGCTGGATGATCTAATACAGGAGAAGGTAAACAACCCTAGACTCACGAATTAACTTGTGAGGATAGGGTATCTTGAGAGAGTAGAAAATGATGAGCAGAAAGGATGAAATGCTCCAAATGATTGAAAGCCGGAACCATCTGCCCATTATATAGGCTAAAACCCTAAACACACCAGCGTGACACCAGCTGTCCTCAACGGCTACAAGCCCAAGTGAAGGAAGCCCAGTAGGAACTGTCTTTAACGGCTACAGGCCCAAGGAAAGGAAGCCCAGCAGGAACGAGTCCGAGACACGGGGAGCCCAACCTCACAAACAAATTAAAAGGAATAGTTAAAGAACAAAATAACTTATATAAAGTTTTATAAATAAGGGGCACATTTATACTAGAATTATACATGTATTTTAACAGTTCAACCACCGTTTATGCTGCTGAACTTAGTTCCGTGACCACCACACTTTTCGGATCACCTGTGACATGTCATCACAAATCAGTTCACTAAGAGAAGATGGGTCATGTCAAAAACAGTTCGTACCTCATGTTGAATAAGTTGAAAAAGACATTTTTTAAAAGTGTTATAGGGTTGATACATGATTAACCGTCACCCGCTTTTAACATTATTTTTACGAAGTTAATAAAATAATGTTAAAATTAGTGCACTTTCACTTTTGCCCCCGATGACCCACACATATTTATATTATATACCAATTCCGCAAGCGGGGCATAAATTTCCAAAGTACAGTTTTTACTAATTCCACACCTCATAATTTTTTTAGGTCAAAAAGATCATAAGTCACACATATGTATATTTTTTAGTTATTAGGTGCTAGTTAACAAAGAAATTTATAGTTTAAATATTCTGTAACAACAGATTAAATTACCTCCACACCTCACCAATAGGAACCCATTTAAACCATATTTCAGTGTATTTATAATCTATATATGAAATATTAAAAAAAGAAAAAAATATATATTCACCCTAACCATGAGAATATGACCATAACCCTGTTAAACTTCTCACTAAATGATAAATAATAAATGATCACAAGTTTTTTTAGAAACACGAATTTCACAAATAAAAAAACACATATGGAATTGAGATATAAAAAACACATGAACATGTCTAACAAAAATCAACTATATATAACTGATCTAGCAAGAATCATCTAACATCAACACAACACAAAACTAAACATAAGTTGCTAAATTATACACCTTTTGAAACCCTAGTTGCGGCCCTAGTATACTGCAAATTTGTTGCATAAAACAAAGATCTGATTTGATCAATTCGGTTCGTTACCGACATTGGTGTAGGAACCGAAAGAGAAAGGGGTAGTCACCTCAACAATAGATAAGAAATCCAATGAAAGCTTTGTATACATCAAAAACACAATATGGTATCTTTCAACATGAGTCCCTATCTTCAAAAAACCATTATTATTATTATTATTATTATTATTATTATTATAAAACTAAATCTAGAAAAAAGAGTAAAGAAGGTTGTATACATCAAAAACACAATATGGTATCTTTGAACCTTTTAGTTGAATCTTTTTCTTCATCTTGTTTTGTTTCGAGCAAAACACAACCCAAGTAAACAATTTCTATAAAATGCATTATGAAAATCCACCACCCTCTGAAGTCATCTTCATCTATGTTGTTTGCGCACCTACCTATTAATCACATTAACATTTACACTTTATCAATAATTTTAATCAAAAGCAAACATCTGACAAAAAACCTAACAAAAGAAGGTGATCTGATCGAAAAAACTTACTTGAAATTGTCTCTTTTTATAATTTTACACAAAAGCTAAAGTGCGAAATCGCTCATGCCACGACCTTTCAAAATCGCCATCCCCTTTCCTTTGCGCCCTTGTGATGGAACGTAACCTGAGATCATCAAGCAATTTTTGAATGCTCATAGCTACAAAAAATAAAAATAAAAATATCACAAAAGGGAATAAGAACATGCACAAAGATATTCATTAGCACCGGGAACTTACTATAGAAAACCAATAATTTTCTAGAACAGTTAAAGAATCATGTGCCTCACAATCATGTTTCTCCACTAATGCTATATTCAAGCACACCCAAGACCACCACAACATTGAAGATCATTATGACATTTGATCGAGCAGCTTATATGCAGTTCAATATCATCATCGTGTGCATATAGAATGAAAACTCTATGTGCCCAAACTCAATGAATACTAATGAATTTCAACTAGTGAGTTACATTGGTAATCCAATTAACATCAATTTATGCAGCTAATATTACTTACTGATCAAGACCAATCAAACCAAAATAAATTTTTTAGACTTGTGATTTTTGATGAAACATACTTGTAATGAATTACATTGATTTTCGATGAAACATACCTGGAGATTCGGATTTTCACCATAACTCAGATCTGGTTCGCCGGATATTTGGATTTTTGCCGGAGTTCAAAACAATTATCAACCCTATAACAATTATCAACCAATCTATTATACATGAACAATATCAAACAGAAAAGGGTTAAGATTAACAAATTTTATTACATTAACAATAAAAATCACAAAGGGAATGAAATAAACAACATACCTTCGATTATCAATGATGAATCGGTGAGAATAGATGAAGCAGGTATGCAATTTTCGGATTTAGGGTTTGAGAGAAGTGAGTTTGTTATTTGTATGGGAAGTGTGTATATATATATATATATGATCCGAACCTTGGATGATAAAACCTGCGATTGAACCAAAAATAAAGTTTTGCGATTTATGGAAGATGATTTCCTCATAATCGCCCGGAGGTAATCAGATCCAAGGGGACAACGAAGAAAAACTAAAAAAAACAACGAAAACATTGAGCTTTACCAAAATTGTAAACAAATCTCCGGGATGCATTGCTTGAAGACGGAACAGCTAGGGTTTGGATGAAGATTGTATCAAAGGGGAGAAGAGGAGAGGAGTACAGGAGAAGAAGATACAAATTTAGGGTTTTACAAAAGAAACGTATATGCGTATACGGATCCCGTGTCAACCCATATACCAAAATCTTTGACCCGAATTTTGGAGCCAAAAACCACATTTAGATGCTCTTATAACGCGCCACGTCAGCCCATATTATTTATTTTTATTATAGATAATAGATAATAGATTAATAGCTCAGGAGTTATACCTAAGATTATAATAGGAGACTTTCTAGTTGACCCAAAAGTTAAAAAGTGAGTTCATTCTTTTTTTCTCAGATTTTGTGAGTCATTCTTCTTTTTAGCACCTGTTTGTGATGTGGTTATATTTAAAAATGCTTTCCAAAATCATAAATGTTTATCATTATACTTACAGTAATTAAGTTTTTGTATTCTGCAATTTCTAGCGGTATGTGGGGTTTTAACTAGGTTCAAGATTGAAAGGAATCATAGCCTAACTTGCTATTTACGTTTAATAAATATTAATTTAATCTTTGAGTATTTATTTTATACTTGTTTCATCCTGGTGACATAATAAAAAAAAAATAACATTTATACCGTATAATAGGACTCATATAACTAAAGGAATATTAAAAGAATTTCGAAACTATTAACTTTGAATGCTTAAGACACATATAACTAAATAAAAATATAAAACTAAAAGTAAAGTTATTCACGTTTCAAATCAACTAAACATGTAACGTTTACTATATCATTTAAGAAAAACAATAGAAGGAATTTAATTTACAATTAAGTTAAAGAAATATTTGAATTAAGACCTATATGAAGTAAGGATTATAATAAGAAATAATATTAATAATATTAAATATTAGATATTAATAAATTGAATTAGAAAATGTCATGTGACGTTAATTGTAATTATTTATTATCTTAGTCTCGTTAATATATTAAATGATAATATCATAGTTATTTAACTAGTGTACTATATTTGATAAATTATTAGCTGTTAATTTGACAGAAAATGAAATAATTGGTTTTGTGCCATAGAAAATATATTTGACAAAGTAATGTCATGGGACACTACTAAGTTCAGAGTCACTAGTTGAGAGAATGATCAACAGTGACATGACCAAAGGCACTAATTCAGAGAATGATCAACAGTGTTATGACCACAGGCACTAGTTGAGAGAATGATCAACAGTGTTATGACCAGAGTCACTAGTTGAGATAATGATCAACAGTGATACAACCCCAATCACTAGCTGAAAGAATAATCAACAGTGATTTGACCATCGTCACGGGAATCGCCTAGTGACAGATACCTTAAAATACATGATATATCTGTTACTTGATAAACTTCACTATTGGACGAAAGTGAGCCAATGAGTGATATGATCACGGTCACATCGGAACTGCCACCATGCGACAAATACTGATTGAGTTTTGGGTAAATATAAACAAATATAAGAACCCTTAATACTGTAAAGTATAACAATATAATTTATAAAAATGGAATGAACTCGCCAGTATTTATTACTGATAAAATGTTTTCAAAACGTGTTTTAGGTAATTTGCTGTAGAGATAATAGAAGCCAGATATGAAGCACTGAAGGCTTAAATAAAGTGGCTATAAATACCTGAATAAAAGAAGAAATTTATGTTTTATTTATTTGGGTTTATCCCTATAAAAACAATTGAATTGAATATGGGTTTTAGCCCGTTTATTTAATATTAAAAGTTTGTGTTTTATAAACTCTGAAATTATTTCCTAACTACGATCCTGATGAAAAAAAAATTTCGCTGCGTATTTAATAAACACATGTACCACTTGACTGGTTCACGGCTCCCGCTCCCAGGGTGGGGTCGGGGGCTGTGACAACTAAGTGGGAGAATGTAAGATTAAATATATTATTATTGTAATATTTAATCTTGTAGCCATATGATCATTTATATTATATAGATCAAAATATATTAAAACCTATTATATAATTAGTTGGTAATTGTTGAGGGACCATATTACCCTTACTAACTAATTGGTTTTCCTCTTGGGTGTATATATAAAGAGATAACTAGAGAGATTAAAGGTTAGACAATTATCATAACATCATCATCATCAAAATCACCCCATCTCTCTCTCTCTCTCTCTCTCTCCATATTCACGGACTCAAACCCTAGAGTTCGGTATCACCATCATTAACTTACACTCTAAGGAGGAACCAGATCATCTTGACAAGTATGTTGAATTCCATGGCTGCGTCTCTTACTTGAATCTCTGTTGGCCTCTCTGCTGTTACAGGTATTTCTTTATGTTTTCTATCATGTTTATACAGAACTGATCAACATGAAATTCCAGAATTAAAACATGAAACAATAGCTTGTAGGCTGCTTATAGTTTTTCAGTCTAACAATTTGAAGACAAGCTAAATGAAGAATCCACAACCCCATTTCTTGAAACCTAAAAAAGTATGACTTTTAACAAAATATCTACACACACACACAAAAGACTTTTACCTTCTTCTTGTGGCACAACAAATGCAATGTATCTCAACAAGGTAGTCACCAACATCTCGGTGAACTTCAATCCATGGAATGTGGGCGCAAATGTCTCCTGTAAAATGCTTTCCCCACACTTTCGCCCTCTCAATTCCTGTAAAACAACATCAACAATTACATGCATCTTCTTTAACAAAGTGAGTATCGGCTGTAACAATGAACCCTAAGGATCGATTGGGGAAGGTTAATGTACCTAGAAGGAGGAACTGACATGGGAGGAGGAGAGAGCCGCCATGGATGCAGCATGGTGAGAATAGATGTGACAATGGTAGAAGAAGAAAGCTTCATCATTTGTTTCGTGTACAATCGATTTAGAAAAGGTGAAGAAGGATGTAGCGATGGTTGAACTTGGTTCTGAAGAATGCTTTATCAAGTATAATATATTTACAATAAATATAATATATTTACAAAATATCTTATATTTAAGGCCTAATTATTAACTAACTATATGTATATATTAGACGATATAAGTATAACATATTTACAAAATATCTTATATTTATCGTATAATTATTATAATATATTCAAGTTATTAGAAAATATTTTATATTTATTACCTGATTATCTATATTCTAAAATATATCTGAGTCAATGTATAAACCAACTATACATATATATTAGGCGATATAAATGTAATATATTTACAAAATATATTAAATTTATTGCCAAGTTATTAACTAACTATATGTATATGTTAGGCGATACAAATGTAATATATTTATAAAAATCGTATATTTATTGTCTAATTATTGTGTAATATATATATAAGTTATATAGAAAATATTTTATATTTATTGGCTGATTATCTATATTTGAAAATTGAGGGACGATTGATAAGTACTCTGATAATTATTTATTGTTATGACTTTTCTACCTTTTACTTTTGTTAATTATTGTATTATATTACATTATTTAATAGTTAATTTTAAACTTATCTTGTTTTTCAATTTTAAATTTTATGATAAGATACTATGTTTTATAAAGTTTCAAATATGTCGTCACATTTCTAATTTTTATCCACTTATGATAAAAATACCGAAATTGAGTTGTGAATAGTAATGTACAAGTACCTTACCGATATCTTATTGAATAGAATCCGTATCCGATTTTTTATTATTTTTAATATTCTGAACCGGATAGTTTCGGATATCCGAATATAAATTTTTGGATATTTCGGATATTTTTTCGGATATTTCGGATAGTTTCCGATATTTCGGATAGTTTCGGATATTCGGATATCTAATAAAAAATAAAAATAAAATTTTCGGATATCCGAAATATCAGAAAATTTTCAAAATCACTATCCAAATCCGAAAATTCGGATATCCGATAGTTCGGATCGGATTTTCGGATATGGATATTTTTGAACACCCCTAATTTGGGGTTGCAAATTACAAAAATAAAAAGCAATGAATTAAACTATAGAAGGGAGGGATCTTAAATAGAAATAGAAAGTGCACCGACTTTTATATTTAAGATCGATAGAAATATCATAAACTTTAAGTGTGTCTTATCACGAAAGTCCAACATTGTATATACGTTGTACATCAGTATATGCATCATACTATTAACATTGTATATGTATATGCATCATAATATTTTGTATATCAGCTCGTGCGCGGTGGAGGAAGAATCTTAGGGAGTTGGATCAGAAGCATCGGTAATAGTGCCAAATGCGCCAAGATGCACAAATTGTAGTATGAGCTTATCATACTTTTGTAGCATTGAAGGTGAGATTGGTGTTTGGATTCCCGGAGTGCTAGACACTCATACAACCATGATGAACCAACGAGAACCAGAAACGCCACACCATAGGCTACTAAGCAGAAAATCAGAAAGGAGTTGGCCATGAGAGCAGAAACATGCTTTTGATCGAGGTCCAGGTTTTGACAACACAAATGTCAGAAAGGAAAAATATGTTGTGAGCAAACCTATTGCAAAATATGGATTTGCTGATTGAAATAAACTGAAAATAATAGAAAATGAAATGATAATTAAATACCCTAAAAATGTGGAGCCTCTCCCTGTCCCCATACTAACAGTATTAATTTCATTTCTCCAATGGAAACAAAATGGAAAAGACAAGACAAGACAGGACTACTCAACATTATATTAAACATTTAAACTTACTCTTTGGTTGCGGTGTCTCCACCTTCGATGTCAGACCTCGTATCGTTTTGTCGCTGGTTCTGCGCGACGGTGGTGGTCGAAGCAGGAACAGTCGGTTCTGGTTTAGAGTCAGACATCTGGAAAAGATGTCCAATTAACCAAATTATCTTTATGCATGTAACCCAGTACTAGCTGCAGAATTTACATGCCCACGAACTGAACAACAAATGAAGTTTCAACATAACAAGGATGTTATAAAAAAAATGATATTCACATGTTTCCTTCGGATCTTTATTAAATATAAAGAGTTTGAATTAGTTTAACGTGTAAATTCGTTAATGATTCTTGCACTAAAGAGAAGACAACCCGAAAGAAGGTATGAGATTTTAAGATTTCATGGGAAACTTTGGGGGTCCTCAAGGGCCTTGTGTAAGTAGAAAATGAGTTAAATATCAAAAGCTTTATTATTTCAAACTACAATTTATTTAGTAAGTAAACATGAAAATAGTTAAACTTTGAATATCATTCATGGTAAAAATGGTTTAAGGATTCAAAAAGTAATGTTCATGATTTTAATTTAATCGGATAAAACCTAATTGATGTTATGTTGTAAGCTGGTGACTCTTATTGGCCTATCAAGACCAGTTGATAGAATAAGAAAATGTAAAAAAGAATGTTGCATAAGATCGAACTTACTCAGTGTCACACCCCGACTCGCAACGGAAAGGTACGGGGCATGATGATTTCCCATAGCTCATGACAACTAATCATTGTTTCAGTATTTAAAGCATATCCATTTAAATTGTCACATAACATATAATAATCAATATTGTTCATACATTGTTTAAAAAAAACAAACATATCATAAGATTTCAGTTTAATTTCCTAAGGCTCATGCTATGTGTCCATATCACTTGATTATCAACTTTGAAAACCTGCACCACGTTAGAAAATTATATTTTTGGGTCAACAAAAATGTTGGTGAATAATTTCCTCCTTTTATAGAAAATAGTTTTATATTTATTTCTTTTAAAAAAAAAACATTTTTAACATGCACCTCAAGGTTAGTGTGAAAATGGTCTCATATCATCAACATAGTCAACATATCCATAAATCCAAATTTACCAAACAAGAATACACAAGCAAACAATAACACAAACAACCAAAATAAATAGACTCCTGACAATAACGTGCATTAGACTCAAGCCCCGAGAAGCGAGTCTAATACCGTTGGCGATACTAGGCTACAACCCATGGCCGTGGGGAACCTGGTCAGCCGTGAATCCACTAGACACAATAGCATGCAATAGACTTGACATTAGATAGCATATAGAATAGTAGAATACACTTAAGACGTTCACATAGTAACACTTGATCACAACATGTTAAGTAAACTGAAAAGTGTAATATGATGCACCCCAAAATTTGAAAAGTTAAAAAGGGGACAGTGGAAGAGATTACTCACAGGTTGCGGAGAAACATTCCATGAGAATTACCGCACGACAAGAACTAGGTTATATCTAAAATGATAATCACCCTAAATTAAATAACTGAAATTGTTGGACCGTTCTTTGACCCGAAAAGTCAGTCAGAGTAGCTCATCCTCACATATAAAGGCGGGATCAGAATATGCAAGGTTACAACAGCTTGTCCTATTAATATCCTTTGCTTTTATTGCTTTCTGATGAAATTTTGACAGAGTTTCGCTCCAGCATACAAACATACGTATATGGTCCGCTCGGATGACCGTTCCTATATATAGACATCCTGGTTCGCTCATATGACAGGCCATATGAGCGGACCTGTTACACCTTTACACAAAAGCGGGCTAGCTAAGACCAAATAAGCGGACCACTATGCAACATGACTAATAAGCGAACCTACTTCTATTTTTCATAATATTTACAGTTTGACCCCCTGTTGACCAATCTTGACTTCAGACTTTTTGTAGACGCAGTCAACAGACATTCCGTGCATCAACAGACTCCCCCTTGGATGTTGACGTAGTCTTTATCAGTCTTCAGTTCCATAGTCTTCAGTCTTAGACTTTTCCTCAACTCTGTCTATTCTCACAAGCATTCTTCACAGGTTTCAGAATTAACACCTGGCTCTAACTTCAACTTCCCAGTAGTTGTTGATCCAGACTCCCCCTTTCACAGACTCCCCCTCTCAGTATGCTGGGATCTGAGGTATCTAGTTTAAGCTTTGACAATTTGCCTCCGTTGGGAATAATGAAGTCTCCAAACCTGTAACTCAACCAATAACGTTACAATCTATCTTTTCTAACAATAAAACACAAACTCAACCAGTTATAAGTATCCACTCAAGTATTCAGGTCCAAATTAATGACCCTGATCACTTGATTAATCTACCAAGTTCAATTTAATGACCCTGGTTGATCTTTTTGACGAATCAAACTGATTTAATAAAATCATTTTCAACTTTTTCTGAAAATAACAAGTATCAAGTTAATGAACTTGTTTGTGACTTTGAAAACACTCAATCTTCCAACAATGTAAGCTCTCCTCATTTTTCAGCTCAGAATCTCCTGCATCTGCTTCATCTTTCTAGAATCCGACAATCAACTTTCCACTCTGGTTTGTCTAAAATAAAACAGAAATGTAAAATCTTTTTGGATTTTTAATGTGATCTAAACTAAGAAATGAAATACAGAAAACTTAAATTGCAAAAAGTAAACTATTTACAGGTTTATTTTTGGCGAGCGTGTCAGGGAATCATATCAGCTTTTCAGACATATTACAAGTACCGTTAAGCTACATTTCATACTCAGACTTAAACAATTCACCTCGATTGTCGATATACTGATCCATTTTAAATTCTCACACAAACTTCAATCTATTCAGGATACCGTTTAAGTGTTTTAAGAACTTAGATCAATTCATGTGTCCCACCTCTTGAATATACTCCCGTATCCAGAATCTCAATATTCAGTCTTACAGGTATCCACACTACAATGATGTCTGTACATAAATTAGGGGTTAAATTCGAGAACTGAGGGATCTCAGGTCAGAACTTCCGTTCCGCAGAGAGATATCAGCTTCGACTTTGCAGTGTGTCCCCTTTAGAGGATCTTTTCAGCTACAACAGATGATTATCAATTTTATTGTCTAATCAGCTGAGGGCTTTATGCTATGTTTCAAGCATTTTGGTGAAAGTATTAGCCAGGGACTAGGTCAGAACCACCGTTCAGTAGAAGTCCCGGAATAATACCCCAGACATCATAGAGTACAAACACCTAGTATATCAGAATACGAGACCTTTCAAACGAGATTTCAGGGGTTACCTATATATCCAAGTAGTGTTCCTCACGAATTTCACGAGTTTGAAATTTTATGTTTATATCCCGAATAAATTTACTAAATGTACGAAAACCTATCAACACATCGTTAGTGAGACTGTTTAACTCATTTTGACTTTCCAAATCTTTAGCATACTGTAAATGTCTAGCCGATGTACAATCATTTTCCCTATATGCACAAGCTCTTTTTCAATTTTATCATGTTTTTGGATTTTTGCATTTTTTTTACTGTTTTTGTATTTTTCTGAAAATAAACTATGTACAACTATCTATCTCCCCCTAAATACCAAAACACGTAAAAAACCGACAAACCATCGCAGATTGTTTCTCGTCTTCATCCGCAACAGTACTCTCATCAACGCTCACAACCCCATCCGACACCGAAAGCAATTTCATACCATTAAGTTGTAACAAATATTGAAACCGATTTTTATCAAAAGCTTTGGTATGCAAATCAGCTTTTTGTTCGTCAGTGTGGATTTTCTCAATTCGTATCAACTTTTTCTCGAAGTAATCGCGAATAAAGTGATGACGAATTTCGATATGTTTAGTTTTAGCGTGATGTACTGGATTTTTAGTGATATTAATTGCGGCCTCATTATCAACAAACAGAGGTGTGTTAAGAAACTGCAAACCATAGTCGCGCATCTGTTGCTGTATCCACAGAATCTGAGAGCAACAACTGCTAGCAGAAACATACTCCGCTTCACATGTAGATAGCGCCACAGATGTTTGTTTCTTACACTGCCAGGTAACCAATCTCGGACCAAAGAACTGGCATCCTGCAGTTGTTGATTTCGCGTTGACTTTGCAGCATCCAAAATCCGAATCGGAATACCCTTCTAGCGTAAAATCGCCTTTTCTAGGATACCATAACCCCAATGACGGAGTACCTTTCAGGTAACGTAATATCCTCTTGACAATAACCATGTGCGATGCTCTCGGGTTAGACTGAAATCTTGCTGCGAGGCACGTTGGGTACATGATGTCAGGACGTGAAGCAGTCAGATACATCAAAGAACCTATCATGGAACGATAAAACGTTTCATCAGCCCTGTCTCCGGTGAGATCTGGGTGAATCCCATGATTAGTCGCAAGTGGGGTAGCAACTGGAGTAGAACTTGACATTCCAAATTTCTCTAGAATATCATGCACGTACTTCGTTTGATGAATGAAAATTCCTTCAGGAAGTTGTTCAACTTGTAGACCCAGAAAGAATTTCATCTTCCCCATTGATGACATTTCGAATTTCTGCTTCATCACCTGTTCGAAATCTTTGCACAATTTCTCATTCGTTGACCCAAAAATTATATCGTCCACATAAATTTGTACTATCAGAAGATGACCATCAACAACTTTAGTGAAGAGAGTGGCATCCACTTTTCCAGGTATAAACTGGTTAGTGAGTAGGTGTTGAGACAAAGTCTCGTACCAGGCCCTCGGCGCCTGATGTAGACCATACAACGCTTTGTCCAGCAAATAAACTTTGTTCTTGTGGATTGGGTCAGTAAAGCCCGGCGGCTGACCAACATAAACCTCCTCTTTGACCTTCCCATAAAGAAACGCTGATTTAACATCTAACTGATATACTTTGAAATTCTTCCAAGACGCAAATGCTAGAAAAATTCTGATAGCCTCTAGTCGTGCGACAGGAGCATAGACTTCAGTAAAATCAATCTCCTCCTGTTGACTAAAGCCCTGAACAACGAGTCGAGCTTTGTTCCTTACAACCACTCCTCTATCGTCCCTCTTACATTTAAAAACCCATTTTGTATTGATTTCCTTTGACCATCCGGCAAATCAACTAACTTCCACACCCCCAACTTTTCAAACTGACTTAACTCTTCTTGCATCGCTATGACCCAAGATTCTTCAGTAAACGCCTCTTTGTAAGTTCTCGGTTCGACCTGCGAAATAAAACAACTTAATGAAAATTCAGTTTGTAAAGGTGCTACTTTAGAATAAAAACATGTTAAGCCCTGGTCAATTTGACGTCTCGTGCGAACGCCCGATTGCAATTCTCCTATAATCAACTCCTCTGGATGATAAGAAAGAGTTCGCGGCATCACTTCGCTTGGAACTTCTACATTTCCCTCCAGATTAGTAACATTCTGTTCTGCATCTTGTTCACCAACTTGGTTTGTTTGACTTGACAACTGGATCTGCTCCCCCTCAAGATCTGAATCACCATGGTCAAAAACTGGCATATTTTCAGCTTCTTGATCATCATTCACCTCCGACTGATTACCAGGAGCAACATCATCATCATGTTCACCAGCATTACTAGGACCTGCTTCATCGTCATTTGAAGTTTCCCGAGGTCTTCTAGAATACTCTGCTGGGAACCTGAGCGTCGATTCATACTCTCGCAGAATATCCAGCTCATCAAAGAAATCTTCTTCTTCCTCTGATTCTTCTCTCATGTCAAACAAATCCCAAAGTTTGTCATAATGATAACGCCATGAATCACCAGGATTCTGTGGCGGCATAGTGTAACCTTGACATTCAACATTCGCTGCATCAATAATCCGCTTCTCGCTTGGAACAAAGACACGCCGTGTAGGGCTTGAATATCCAACAAGGATTCCCTCAATGTTCTTTGAACCAAACTTGCCATTTGGCTCTATCACCGTACAAGGAGACCCAAACGGTTCAAGATACTTCAAATTCGGCTTGCGTTTATTAAGTAGCTCAAAACACGTCTTGTTGAACTTCTTTACAGTAAGAACTCTGTTGAGAGTATAGCATGCTGCAGAAACAGCTTCAGCCCAGAAATTAATTGGTAATTTAGAATCTGCAAGCATCGTTCTGGCTGTCTCGATTAGCGTCCGGTTTTTGTGTTCAGCAACTCCATTCTGCTGCGGAGTGTACGGAGCACTAAACTCATGCAGTATACCTCTTTCATCACAAAATTCTTCCATCTTACTGTTTTTGAATTCAGTACCATTATCACTGCGAATTCTACAGATCGGCCTCTGGTACAGATTCTCAATTTTCTTAAACAACGCCATCAAACTATCAAAAGTCTCATCTTTTGATTTCAAAAACATCACCCAAGAAAATCTGGAATAATCATCAGTCACGACCAAACAGTAGGAATCTCCTGTTATACTCTTGACATTCACTGGACCAAACAAATCCATGTGAAGTCTTTCCAAAGGTCTTGAAACTGAATTGACTTGCTTTGTAGGGTGTGACTTTTTCTTCTGTTTGCCTTTGACACAACTTATGCACTCCCCTTCTAGATGAAAACCTTTAATATTCACTCCAGTGACCAAGTCATTATGCACTAAGTGATTCATTTTCCTTAGGTGAATATGCCCCATCTTTCGGTGCCATAACCTTGACTCTTTCTCCGTTGCTCTGGACACAAAACAGTGAGCCTGACCCGTGGTTGTAGTAGCGACGCTCATGTCCAACACGTACAGATCGTTGACTCTTGGTGCCCTCATGATGATCCACTCTTCAGGTATCACAAATCCCGGTTTCAAGATCAAACATTCTTTGTCGGTGAAATGAGTAGTATACATCCTGTCACAGATTTGGGAGATACTTAGCAGGTTGTTCTCCAGCTCAGCGATGTAGTTAACTCTCTCAAATGTTACGATGCCATTTGATAACGTTCCTTCACCTATGATCCTTCCTCCTTGATTACCCGCAAAACCCACATAACCACCGTTAATGTTATTCACATCATACAGCAATGCGGTCTTCCCTGTCATATGCCTTGATGCTCCACTATCCATTATCCACCTGGATACTAGTTTTGGAAGATCCTGCACATAACAAATCATCATTTAAACAACTTCAAGAAAGATGCCGATTCATGCTTCGCTATCCAGGAAGCTCCGGCAATTCAAACAGTTCAGTCAAACATGGAGTCCACCCAGGCTTCATCAGCCTTAGGTGTAACCTTGATTCTCGTAATTTGAATTTTGAAATTTTCAGCCTTGAGAGGCGGAAAATTTGCATCATAATCAACAATAATTGGCTCTTCAGCCTTTTTCTCTTCAGAATTTGAAACTTTCTTCTCAACTTTTGATTCAATTTTTGGTTTCCACACCTGTTGAGTTACTGCAACCCTTTTATAAAATTTATCATTTTGAGTTACCAACTTCTTTACGGATTCAGTTTTTGCTTTTACGTTGTCGATTTTAACGTTTTTCTTCTCAACCACTTTCTTTTCAACATACATCGGTGCTTTACCCTTCACATCAACCTTCTTTTGTTGAACCTTCACAGCTTCAGTCTTAGGCTTCACATATGTACACTTTCGTGCAATATGACCAACCTGTTCACATCTAAAACAAGTACGAGTATCAACTACCCGACTCGTGCCTTCAGACTGAGCCTGTGAAGCTCTCTTCTCAAAAAATTCTTTGTTTGATTTTGAAAAAATTTCTTTTTCTTCATCAGCAAGTGAACTTGAACTGTTCACAAACTTTTTCTTTTCAACAAACCTCTTGTGTGAAACATTCTTTTTCTGAAACGGTTTACCCCCCTGATAATCACCCGACCAGTTGTTTCTGTTGTTATTGTAAAAACGCAGTGGATAACCAGTTTTCTTGTTGTAAACCCTGTCTTTCTTTCGACTTAAATTGTTCACTACTGACAACTCGACTTCAGCAAGTTTGAAAACATTTGTCAATTTGTTCATGTTAACATTCTCGATCGGAAACTCTGAATCCGAAAACAACTTATCCGAACCCATCATCTTGTACATGACAAGGTTTGATTCTTCATCTAAGTTGTTCTTGGACTTTTGTTTCGGAATGTATTTATCCAAGAAACACCCATCCTCCTCAGAAGTGTCACAATCCGGTTTAAGCACTTTGTCTACCACACTCTTCACCACATCATTTTGGACACCCTCGCCATTGGAAGACGTGAACGTGACATCAATGTTCTCAGGAAGTTTAACATCATTTTCTTCCTCAATTTCCACCAAACTAGACTGCTTTTTCGTGTAATTGTCTAAAATTGGCGGTGGAACTTTGTGATATCCTACACCAGTACCATCAGAAAACACATCCTCACCAGCTTTGTTTTTCCCTATAGGTTTGGGAAAAATATGCTGCAAAACAAAGCTTGCTGAGCTATAGCTGTTTAACTTCAACTGAATTCTTTCATTTTCAATCTCAGTTTCTTTAACTTTAAGTTTCAGGTTAGCAATTTCATCCAACTGGTTGTTAATTGACTCTTCTTTTAATCTCATAACAGCTCTCAGATGTTCATTTTCTTTAAATGTTTTGCTATTTCGATCATCACTGTCTTTCACAATAGTTTTGAGTTTTTCAAACTTTTCTGAAATCTTACGGTTTTCCAGAATTAACTTTTCATTTTCAGTTTTAACTTTCTCATTTTCAGTAGTTAATTCATTGATCCGTTCATTTGAAACCTTTAAATTTGTGTCACAATCAAGAATCTGATCCTCAACCTTTTTAACTTTCGTTGTCATATTCTTGATTTTTTCATTGTGAAGGTACATGACAGTGCTACAAAAATTGCATTGTTTAGTGCAATTTTTGCAGTCAGCATTTCCATCAAACTTGTTACCTGACGCATTTGTTGACTCAATTTGACTGACCATCCCCTTTGACTCAGTAACAGAAATAGGGTCTACCTCAAGTGCTTTTGCAGCCAACACTTTGTCAGCCATCTTTCCCAGGTTCTCAGATGTCAACTCCTGCGTAGTATCGATCAAGCCAGTATCAATCTGTTTTGCTTTCTCGATCTCTTCTTTTTCTTTCATCTCTTTCTCTTCTTTCTCCTTTCTCTCTCTCTCCTTTTCTTCTTCAATCATCTTCTCAGTTGGCGTTCCCCACCACTTGTGCTGCCAGTATTCATCTTCTTCTTTGTACTCCTTGATGATGGCTTCAATATCTAGCGTCTTGTCATCAATTGCAACGTTGCCATACCTATCAAGGTAGCACTCTCTATCTGGATCCCACCTATTTGCTCTTCTCTCTTCCAAATATATACCAGAAAGTCTGATAATCTTGGTTTCAGCAATCATTTTCCGATACTTATACTTCTGTTCTTCCGTACGCTCGTCTTTCCACGGAATAGGTTCATCATTACTTGCCATGAATGCGTAACCCACCGCATCTTCTTCCGGTAAAACTTCCTTACTCCAATCGTACCCCTCATCGTCGTAAATCACAGCCAGGGCCCTTGATTTGTCTCTATTATCTTCAGACTGCTTCAATCTGGGCGGCTCAGATTTATTTTGATGGTAAATTGCCTTTTTGTAGTAATCGTCTCTAAACGGATTCTCTGACTCATCAGCGTACGCATTTCTACATTCACGCTTGAAGTGACCCTTCTGCTTACACTTAAAGCACGTCACCTTCGATTTATCAAACCCCAACTTTGTAGACGGACCACCGATCGTTTTTCTCCCAGTAATTTCCATAAAACGTTGTGCACGTCGAACTGCACTTGCCATTGCCCAACGGATGTCGATCAGTTCCATTTCTTCGGGGTCTATCTGATCCTAGTCTTCTTTCGTTAGATTTGTGTTCTCGATCTTACCAGCTACCAACCCTTCATAAGACTCTAGCACAGATACTAGAAAGACCATCTGTTGCTTAGCCGACTCCTCATCAAAATTCTGTGCGTTCTTCAAATCTATCGCGATATTGCAAGAAAACTTCGCATCAGAACGGTTTGTAGAAGACGTAGATCCACTATGATAACCACTATAACTTCCGCTGCTTGGACTGCTTTGACTTTCATTATTTGCTGAAGATACATTCTCAGCTGAAAATGCAGTCTTTGGAGAAGTTGCTTTTGGCATCATGCTCTTTGGATAATAGAGATCCAAATTCTGCTGAGAAGACGAGTGATTAACTTTGTAAGTTTTCTTCAGTTCCAGCTCGTGACTTTCAAGTCTCTCAATCACCAAATCTAGAGTTAATTTTTCAGGAGCGATAGTGTTCTTCAACATAAGTGCATAATATCTCCAATCAGCCTCATCTGGTAATGAATCGAACAATTTGTCAACTAGATCTTCATCAGAAAACTTGATTTTGTGTCTTACTAACTCTAGTTTCAGATGACCAAACCTCTCTATCATTTTACACACCGATTCATTCTTTAGACAACCAAACAGATCAAATTCTTTTCTAAGAAGCTTTCGTTTGTTCTTTACAATCTCTTTGCTTCCAATACACTTCTTTTCGAGTTTATCCCACAAATCTTTAGCATTGGAATAATCTATCAGTGAAATGATGTCTTCCCGCACTGATTGAAACAATAATGCCACACACTTTTGCTCGGCCGCCACAAAATTCTCAATCTCTTCAGCCCATCTCAATGCTTCACCATTCTTCTTTCCCTCGGCATAACCATTTTTCATACTCTTCCAGCTGGGAAAAGCGAATGCCATCAACCAGTCTTCGAAATTTGTTGCCCACCTGCTGTAATCTTCTATAGCCATCAGCTTAGGAGGTTTGTTGAATGTTCCAAATGCACTTTCGGACTCCCAAGCTTCCTTCTTTCTTTCTTTCGGTGGACTTTTGTCTACATTGCTTGAAGAAGTATCATTGTTTCCCGAACTACCCGTGAATGCATACATGTCGCTGAAAGGGTTCATGAAAATATCATCCATTTTGATCGTACCTGCAAAATCAACCAACACTTAGAAAAATTTCCGAAACTTTTTGTAAAACAGGACCACAAAAGCGAACCGATCTTAACAAGTGACAGAAAAGCGGGCTGATTAGGTTCAGATAAGCGAACCAACTGTGTCCGTTCGAGCGGACCAGAAAATGTCAGATAAGCGAACCAAAAACGTTCTTTTGAGCGAACCAGTAAATGATCGTTCGAGCGGACCAGATAGTGTCCGTTCGAGCGAACCAGTCAGTAAGATTGTCTGAAAGAGCGAACCAAACAGGTATTTCGAGCGAACCTGTTAAGAATTAGGAGCGAACCTAACCACTAATGTACGAAAAAGTGGACCACTTTGTTCGAAAACGCGAACCACTGTTTTTAGCCGGTTTTAACCATTTTTAGTCTGAATTTCACTCTAAAACTTTCTAGGGTTTGTTATTAGTGTGTTTTACACGTTATACTCAAATTTCAGACAATTTCAACCGTAGGAACCACTAAAAACCGAAAAAGTATGAGAGAAAGTGAGTAGAAAAGAGAGATTTCTGCAGATATAAGCTGTAGTAGTATGAACTCCTCGTCCTGAGCTCTGATACCACTTGTTGGACCGTTCTTTGACCCGAAAAGTCAGTCAGACTAGCTCATCCTCACATATAAAGGCGGAATCAGAATATGCAAGGTTACAACATCTTGTCCTATTAATATCCTTTGCTTTTAGAGAAAAATGCCCGGATAGTCCCTGTGGTTTCGCCTTTTTTCACCTATAGTCCTCAACTTTCTAAAACTACCTGAATAGTCCCCAAGTTTTCATTTTTTGTTCCCGGATAGTCCCTGCGTCTAACTTCAGTTTGTTTTCTCTGTTAAGTTGATGTAAAATGACTATAATACCCTTAAGTAAAACAAAATGAATTAATTATATATTTTTTCTTAAAATATAAAAACCAAACATTCCTACCACATTCATTCTTCATCATCAGTCATCACCTTCAGACCCTTTTCTCTCTCTCTAAAGTAACCACCATCTCCTTCATCTCCACCACCACCACCATAAAACACCACCGCCTGTCAACACCTCCATCATAAACCATCATCCTAGCCGTCTCTCACCGCCAAGCCACCACTGCCACTGCCACAACCACCACCAACCACCATCATCCGCCACCACCGCCTTCATCACCGTAATCAGCCACCACCGCCTCCTCCACCCACTGTGCCTTCTTCCATGTGTAAACCCTTGAAATCGACCTGTGATTTCATTTCAGAAATTCTTGTTCAATCGGTACGAATGCCACTCAAAAACTATAGGGCTTTTATTCAGGCCATGAATACGAGTAGAATGGTATAATTTTCACCTCAAATCGGTGCCGATTTGACAATCGCCGCCGGCAGCGACAGCGACGACGGTAACGGCAGCGACAGCGCCACCTTCATCCGCCACCACCACCTCTATCACCTTAATCAGCCACCACCACCACCTCTATCACCTTAATCAGCCACCACCACCTCCTCCACCCACTGTGTCGATTTGACAGTCGGCTTCAACTGGAGTAACGGCAGCGACGACGGTAGTTAATGATTTTATTTAATTTCGGTCTTGTTGCCGTCATTGTTGCCGTCCTCGTTATTGCAGTTGTCACACTTTGTGTTGCTGGCCTTCTTTTTTACTGTTACGTTAGAAATTTCGGTCTTGCTGGCACACAAAACAATGAAAAGTCTCTTGTCAGGTCAACTAGTGGGACATGATAACATCAACTAGATGCTACTTTCATTCATATTTGTTTGGATTTTGGTTTTTTAATACAGGTTTAAACTTTCAAATGGGCAGATGGATGCAAGAGTCAAAATGGGAATATAGAGGATCAATCAAATGGGCAGATGGATGCAAGAGTCAGTGTTGATTCTGGGCCCCATGTGAAGGCGGTTCTCATGTTGGCGAGACAGAATCGTCTCCACTGCAACCACCGGCAAATGGAAGTTCTCCGGTTTCTTCTCCCGTCTCCACTGTGGTGGTGATGGTGGAGGGTGGAGGAGGGTGATGGTGGGTGGAGGTTGAAGATAAAGTGTGGTGGTGGGATTTTATAGATAAAAATGAAGAAGATGCCCGGATAGTCCCTATGGTTTGGCCTTTTAAGAAAAGGGTATTTTTTGTCATTTCACATCATTTTAACAGAGAAAAGTAACTGAAGTTAGACCCAGGGACTATCCGGGAACAAAAAATGAAAACTTGGGGACTATTCAGGTAGTTTTAGAAAGTTGGGGAGTATAGGTGAAAAAAGGCGAAACCACGGGGACTATCCGGGCATTTTTCTCTTGCTTTTATTGCTTTCTGATGAAATTTTGACAGAGTTTCGCTCCAGCATACAAACATACGTATATGGTCCGCTCGGATGACCGTTCCTATATATAGACATCCTGGTTCGCTCATATGACAGGCCATATGAGCGGACCTGTTACACCTTTACACAAAAGCAGACCAGTTAAGACCAAATAAGCGGACCACTATGCAACATGACTAATAAGCGAACCCACTTCTATTTTTCATAATATTTACAGTTTGACCCCCTGTTGACCAATCTTGACTTCAGACTTTTTGTAGACGCAGTCAACAGACATTCCGTGCATCAACAGAAATCCTAAACAAATGGACAGTACATAAATTTTAGGAAATCGGGTTCTCCTATTTGAGGAATTATGAGTTTTCAAAATAATATACAAATCGGTATTTTGTACAAATTGTCATGATTATAATCGTTATACTAATAACAATTTAGTATGTTATCATAATCGTTAAATGTTACCAATTTCAATTAATTAATAGAACTCATCTAACCAAAGCATACCTTAGATTTCATGGTTATCACTTTTTTTAATTTAAAATAATAAATTTTATAAAGAAATTTCATTTACTTAAAAGAAAATCCATTGATAAGATAATTAAAAGTATAAAAAATTTATATAATAGTCTGAAAACAATTATAGAACCTAATACAAAATCAGTAAAAATATTTATAGAATTTATTTCTAAACTTGTATTTTTTAATAATTAAAACATGTATAAATCCAAATTATATTCATGAATTCCCAAAAAATTAAGGAAAAGTTATATTAAAATTCCCTAGTGTTCATATACTCTGAAATACCAAATAGAAATATTTTTTGAATTTTTTAAAATTATCTTGTATTTTTATTTGATTTATCTAGTGATTATAACATAAATAATTCACCAAAATTCCAATTGATATCTAAAAATTCCCAAAAATTTACACAAAATACACTAGTATGATATATAACAATATTATACTTTTATTTTCATCAAAACACAAGTATAAATCTAAAAACCCCAAATTCTATGCATGAAGAACCCTAATTTCAACTAAAATTAAATTCAGATAAATTGGCCTTCTATCACTGAAATTGATAGCGGGCTTTTGTAGAGCACGAAAACTTAAGCAAGTTGGGCTTTGGAATCACCTAAAAAGGTTGAGAATTGAAGGAAATATCGTCTGCACAAGTTACAAGCCCTAGAATGTTCTTCGATTAAATTCGCGATGTAGAGGTGATGAAATGAAGAAATTTTAGTGGGCTTTTGAATGGATTGATCAGGAGAACAAGTGGTATGATTTTCAAAGTCTAATTCTACGATTTGAGTCAAAACCCACTTTGTGTTCTTGAAGGTGTGTTAATGGTGATTAGGAATAAATTAATATCATCAGTTTCCTAGTTATATGAAACGATTGACATCCAGGCCTTTACTCTCCATAAATTCCGAGTTGAATGCGATTGAAAAGAAGATTAAACGTCAATAAATAAGTGAATTCGGGCTGGTCGGGTCGTAAGAAAAGTCTGGGGTGCGTTTCATTAAAGCTGGGTGAAGAAGCTGAAAGGATTATCTGGTCTGGATTTACTATAAGTTTTAAACACGTGAATGAATATCACCAAATTTGGTTAGATCAGCTGGTGTGCACCAAATTTGGTTAGATCAGCTGCTGTGTCCATTGTTTTGTTAATTAGGAGACCGGGGTTTGAAACCCTTGGTCAACCGTTTTTTATTATTCCAACTTTCTTCTTAGGGGCTGTTTGTTTACCTCTTAATGGGACAGGCATGCTTCTGAGCCTAACGCGTATAGCGCCAGGAAGCATCATCGATTTAGCTTCTAGTGGTTTAGACCTCTTACTGGTTCAGCACTTGTTCAGACTGTTTGTATCACGAGCAAATGTCTGAATGTTTCAGACATTTGCCCCTGAATGGTTAAGATTTATACAGAATATACAGAGTCTGAATGGTTAAGACCTCTAATTTGAATTGGTCAGAAATTTGCCTCTGAACAGTTAATCATTATACAGGCTCTTAGTGGTTCAGATCTCTTACTCTCTTACTGGTTCAGCACTTAATAATTCAGACTTCTTACTAGTTCAGCACTTAACCATTCAGATGTTGCCAAACAGCCCCTTAGTTTCAAAAAAATATCACCTAGGCCCCTCAAGTTTAACTGAGTTAACCAGCTTTTATTATATAACACTAACTAACTAACTAACCTAATTAATTATCATTATACAATAAATACTAACTAACTTAACTCGGTTTACTAACCCAGTTAGTTAACTTGTTTTCAATATATAGTTTCCATTAACTACAAAAATAACCCCTTAACTTATAACTTTGAAGTTTTGAAAACTTTAACCCTTTTAAGTTTAATACTTGTTGTAACTACCATCTTTAACGTAGTTACTTATTTCCTTTGTAATTTTAAAATGATCTAACCGGGTTTCGCTTATAAACTTCTATTAAATTCCGGTTTTAATCCGATGCAACATGTGACGATTAATTACATAATAAAATAGAGTAATTTAAATTCTCATTTTTATTTTATTGATACAGGTCCGGTTTTACAAATCCGGGTCGGATTTTGGAGGTCCGATTTTGACGGATGTTACAGTCTCCCCAACTTTTGAGAATTTCGTCCCGAAATTAGGTGGAAACTGCTCGTATAGGATGAAGTGTAGGGTCTTCCATAAGCATAAACAAAGTCGGTTCGATTATTAGTAGTATTAGGAACTCGAATCTTAGGATCGGAATGTCCCTTAGAAAGATCAGGTAACTAGTGTTAGACCCCCGTTAAGGAGAGTACGCTCAAACTATGCATAACAAAAGGTAAAACTTATGGAGCTGGTTGCGTTCCTGATAAGGTTTTTTATACCCAATTAAGGAATCGCTCTTAGTTTCCAAAGATGTCGTAATGAAAAACGTTAACTGTTATGTACAAGATAGCCGATTATAGGCTCTATGATCATTACAATCACGAAGCCCAAGATTGGCGTATCGAGGATTTATTGCACCTAAAGAGAAAATCATGTCCCAAGATGACTTGTAACATGAGAGAGTTTGCAACTGAGTCGTAAAGTATACTCGTGATGCCGAAACTACAATCTGTGTCACAACCTGGGATCTTGAAGTATTTCTCATAAAATGCCACAATTTGCGTTAGATGAGCGAAATCATAGAATTTGAATTCTCCAATCACAAAACCAAAACAAACTAACTAAAACACTCATGATTAGTCTAACGCTGCTTTTGAAAATTTGACAGACACACTTATATATAGGAAGTACCAGCGGCATATCCACCATGTCCCTATCAAATTTTCATCCACATCGTTATTCAAATCATGATTGACGACTCAAACCAACTTCTCATAACCAGTCTAACGAGGCTTTTGATACCTCGATAAGAACACTTATATATAGGAGGTACCAGCGGCGTATCCACCATGTCCATATTAACTTTCATCGGCTTCGTTATTCGGATCATGACTGATGACACAAACACAACTTACATAGAACCTCTCTCGACCAATCTAACGAGGCTTTTGCTAGTTTAATAAGAACACTTATATATAGGAAGTACCAGCACCATGTCCTTATCAAATTTCATTGGCTTCTTTAGCGGTTGATTGGTTCTATGCGACGACTCAACTTAACTTACTAATTAAATAACCACAACCAAACCACAACCAAATAATGTATGAGTCTCGAACCTAAAAAGGGTGCGACTAAATGGTGGTAGTACCTACATCCATAGTTATGCGGAAAAGGGTTGGTCTATGAATAAGTGAGACGATACCCATATCACACAAATTATGGGAAAATGTAAGCCGTGATGAGTGATGATGTGAAAATGCAATAACATGAACTAGCAATAAAAAAATCATAAATGCATAACATATTGATACATAAAAACATCTGAGTAAAGGATGAAAACGACGACAAATAGTAACATTGAAAGTGTGACAACGACAAAAGCTATCAACGATACTGATTAAGAGTTGATATTTGTATCGATTCGCGTTAGTGCGAACGCCAAGGATACGAAGTGAGAGTAGCAGGTAAAGTCGTTAATGAGGGAAAATTTTTTGTTTAAAAAAGTTTCCTTAAGGGGGTGAAAGTGTGAAACGAATGCATGACAGTTACTACATTAGGGAATCTTATCTCGTCATGCTATATGCTATAAGTTCAAACCTCCTTTTATACTCTATTATTATATTCTCCTAAAAAACAACTTAACACTAGCTCTTCATAAAAACTAAAACTCAGCAAAGGATGGACAACATCGAAGGTGATTTATCAAGCCCGGAAATAACGCACACTGCCGTTGAGTAAGTTTGATCTTATGCAACAATCTTTTTTACATTTTCTTCTTCTATCAACTGGTCTCAATAGGCCAATAAGAGTCACCAGCTTACAACATAACATCAATTGGGTTTTATCGGATTAATTAAAATCATGAACATTACTCTTTGCATATTTAAACCACTTTTACCATGAATGATATTCAAAGTTTAACTATTTTCATGTTTACTTACTAAATAAATTGTAGTTCGAAATGAGAGTTAATTACATAGTTAGTCCCTGTGGTTTGCACAAAGTAACATACTTAGGTACTAATAGTTTAAAATTACATTCTAGGGTATTAACTTTTCATTTTCTAACGTTTGGAGGTATTAACTTTATTTGTAGGTTTAAAATCACATTCTATTAGTACCTAAGTATGTTATTTTGTACAAACCACAAGGACTAACTATGTTAATACCCTAGAAGTTAATACCTCCAAACGTTACAAAATGAAAAGTTAATACCCTAGAAGGTGATTTTAAACTATTAGTACCTAAGTATGTTATTTTGTGCAAACCACAGGGACTAACTATGTAATTAACTCTTGAAATAATAAAGCTTGTGATATTTAACTCATTTTCTACTTACACAAGGCCCTTGAGGACCCCCAAAGTTTCCCATGAAATCTTAAAATCTCATACCTTCTTCCGGGGTTGTCTTCTCTTTAGTGCAAGAATCATTAACGAATTTACACATTAAACTAATTCAAACTCTTTATATTTAATAAAGATCCGAAGGAAACAGGTGAATATCATTTTTTATAACATCCTTGTTATGTTGAAATTTCATTTGTTGTTCAGTTTGTGGGCATGTAAATTCCGCAGCTAGTACTGGGTTACATGCATGAAGATAATTTGGTTAATTGGACATCTTTTCCAGATGTCTAACTCTGAACCAGAACCGACTGTTCCTGCCTCGAACACCAACGCCGCGCAGAACCAGCGACAAAACAATACGAGGTCTGACATCGAAGGTGGAGACACCACAACCAAAGAGTAAGTTTAAATGTTTAATATAATGTTGAGTAGTCTTGTCCTGTCTTTTCCATTTTGTTTCCCTTGGAGAAATGAAATTAATACTGTTAGTATGGGGACAGGGAGAGACTCCACATTTTTAGGGTATTTAATTATCATTTCATTTTCTATTCTTTTTCAAGTTATTTCAATCAGCAAATCCATATTTTGCAATAGGTTTGCTCACAAAATATTTTTCCTTTCTGACATTTATATTTAAGATAGAGAGAAATATCATAAACTTTTTGACTTTCTGATTTTCTGCTTATTTGCCTATGGTGTAGCATTTCTGGTTCTGGTTGGTTCAGCATGGTTGTACGAGTGTCTAGCACTCTGGGTATCAAAACACCAATCTCACCTTCAATGCTACAAAAGTATGATAAGCTCCTACTACATTTTGTGCATCTTGGCACATTTGGCACTATTACCAGTGCTTCTGATCCAACTCCCCAAGATTCTTCCTCCATCGCGCATGGGCTGATATACAAAATATTATGATGCATATACATATACAATGTCAATATTATGATGCATATACTGATGTACAAAGAAATATCATAAACTTTAAGTGTGTCTTATCACCAAATTCCAACACTATATATACTTTGTACATCAGTATATGCATCATAATATTCACATTGTATATGTATATGCATTATAATATTTTGTATATCAGCCCGTGCGCGGTGGAGGAAGAATCTTGGGGAGTTGGATCAGAAGCACCGGTAATAGTGCCAAACGTGCCAAGATGCACAAAATGTAGTAGGAGCTTATCAAACTTTTGTAGCATTGAAGGTGAGATTAGTGTTTGGATTCCCAGAGTGCTAGACACTCGTACAACCATGCTGAACCAACCAAAACCAGAAATGCCACACCATAGGCAACTAAGCAGAAAATCAGAAACTCAGAAAGTTTATGATTTTTATGTCTATCCTAAATATAAATGTCAGAAAGGAAAAATATGTTGTGAGCAATCCTATTGCAAAATATGGATTTGCTGATTGAAATAACCAGAAAAGAATAGAAAATGAAATGATAACTAAATACCCTAAAAATGTGGAGCCTCTCCCTGTCCCCATACTAACAGTATTAGTTTCATTTATCCAAGGGAAACAAAATGGAAAAGACAGGACAGGACAGGACAGGACTACTTAACATTATATTAAACATTTAAACTTACTCTTTGGTTGTAGTGTCTCCACCTTCGATGTCAGACCTCGTATTGTTTTGTCGCTGGTTATGCGCGGCGGTGGTGGTCGAGGCAAGAATAGTCGGTTCTGGTTCAAAGTCAGACATCCGGAAAAGATGTCCAATTAACCAGATTATCTTCATGCATGTAACCCAGTACTAGTTGCGGAATTTACATGCCCACGAACTGAACAACAAATGAAGTTTCAACATAATAAGGATGTTATAAAAAAATGATATTCACATGTTTCCTTTGGATATTTATTAAATATAAAGAGTTTGAATTAGTTTAACGTGTAAATTCGTTAATGATTCTTGCACTAAAGAGAAGACAACCCCGGAAGAAGGTATGAGATTTTAAGATTTCATGGGAAACTTTGGGGGTCCTCAAGGGCCTTGTATAAGTAGAAAATGAGTAAAATATCAAAAGCTTTATTATTTCAAACTACAATTTATTTAGTAAGTAAACATGAAAATATTTAAACTTTGAATATCATTCATGGTAAAAATGGTTTAAATATGCAAAGAGTAATGTTCATGATTTTAATTAATCGGATAAAACCCAGTTGATGTTATGTTGTAAGCTGGTAACTCTTATTGGCCTATTAAGACCAGTTAATAGAAGAAGAAAATGTAAAAAAGAATGTTGCATAAGATCGAACTTACTCAGCTACAGTGTGCTTTATTTCCGGGCTTGATAAATCACCTTCTATGTTGTCCATCCTTTACTGAGTTTTAGTTTTTACGAAGAGCTAGTGTTAAGTTGTTTTTTAGGTCAATAAGAGTATAAGAGGAGGTTTGAATTTATAGCATATAGCATGACGAGATAAGATTCCCCAATGTATTAACTGTCATGCATTCGTTTCACACTTTCACCCCCTTAAGGAAACTTTTTTAAACAAAAAATTAACCCTTATGTCGAATTCCATGGTTGTGTCTCTTACTCGAATCTCTACTGGCCTCTCTGTTGTTACAGGTATTTCTTTATGTTTTCCATCATGTTTATACAGAACTGATGAAATTCCAGAATTAAACATGAAACAATAGCTTGTAGGCTGCTTATAATTTTTCAGTCTAACATTTTGAAGACAAGTTAAATGAAGAATCCACAACCCCATTTCTTGAAACCTAAAAAAGTATGACTTTCAACAAAATATCTACACACACAAAAGACTTTTACCTTCTTCTTGTGGCACAACAAATGCAACGTATCTCAGCAAGGTAGTCACCAACATCTCGGTGAACCTCAATCCATGGAATGTGGGCGTAAATGTCTCCTGGAAAATGCTTTACCCACACTTTTGCCCTATTAATTCCTATAAAACAACATCAACAACTACATTCATCCTCTCTAACAAACTGAGTATCGGCAGTAAGAAAGAACCCTAAGGATCGATTGGGAAGGTTAATGTACCTAGAAGGAGGAATTGACATGGGAGGAGGAGAGAGCCGCCATGGATGCAGCACGGTGAGAATAGATGTGACAATGGTAGAAGAAGAAAGCTTCATCATTGGTTTTCGTGTACGATCGATTTAGAAAAGGTGAAGAAGGATGTAGCGATGGTTGAACTTGGTGCTGAAGAATGCTTTATCAAGTATAATATATTTACAATAAGTATAATATATTTACAATATATTACATTTATTGACTAATTATTAATTAACTATATGTATATATTAGACGATATAAGTATAATATATTTACAAAATATCTTATATTTATCGCCTAATTATTATAATATATTCAAGTTATTAGAAAATATTTTATATTTATTACCTGATTATCTATATTTTAAAATATATCTGAGTCAAGGTATAAACCAACTATACATATATATTAGGCGATATAAATATAATACATTTACAAAACATATTATATTTATTGCCTAATTATTAACTAAGTTATGTAGAAAATATTTTATATTTATTGCCTGATTATCTATATTTTAGAATTGAGGGACGATTGATAAGTATTCCGATAATTATTTATTGTTATTACTTTTCTAACTTTTACTTTTTTTAATTATCGTATTATATTACATTATTTAATAGTTTGTTTTAAACTTATTTTGTTTTTCAATTTTAACTTTTAAGATAAGATACGATGTTTTATAAAGTTTCAAATATGTCATCACATTTCTATTTTTTATCCACATCTGATAAAAATACCGAAATTGAGTTGTGAATGGTAATGTACAAGTACCTTACCAATATCATATTAAATAGAATCCGTATCCGAATTTTTATTATTTTTTTAATATTCCGAATCGGATATTCCGGATAGTTTCGGATATCCGAATATAAATTTTCGGATATTTCGGATAGTTTCGGATATTTTTCGGATATTTCGGATAGTTTCGGATATTCAGATATCCGATAAAAAATAAAAATTAAATTTTCGGATATCGGAAATATCCAAAAATTTTCAAAATCACTATCCGAATCCGAATCCGAAAATTCGGATATCCGATAGTTCGGATCGGATTTTCGGATACGGATATTTTTGAACACCCCTAATTTGGGGTTGCAAATTACAAAAATAAAAAGTAATGAATTAAAGTGTAGAAGGGAGGGATCTTAAATAGAAATAGAAAGTGCACCGACTTTTATATTTAAGATAGATAGAAATATCATAAACATTAAGTGTGTGTTATCACGAAAGTCCAACATTGTATATACTTTGTACCTTAGTATATTGATGTGTGCAAAATGCAACATATAAATTACATCAAATGTGGCATTAAACTAACCCTTTTTTAGTACTAATGTTGGAAAAAGTATGTTTTTGTCTTCCTTTTGTATTTCCAGGATTAAATGAGCTTAAATGAACAAAAGAAGCAAAAAGGCAGCTAAATCTAACATAAATACAAGAAAAGGAATAAACGTGGCATGCCCGACCCCCCGACAGCATCTTTCCAAGCAAAAACAAGAGAACAAAAGGCTGAACATGCCCTGTGCTCAGTGAGCACGGGACGTGCCCAAGTGTCTACAGAAAAGACAAAGTTGTAGAAGCTTCTATCACCCACCACGGGGGCGTGCCCAGCGGACACGGGACCGTGATCAACTCTAAGATTCGCAGAATCTGGGGAAATCTTGATAGTACAGATACGCTTCTGCACACGGGGTCGTGCCCAGCGAACACGGGGGCGTGGTCAACTAATGCAGACAAACTGCAATTAATGAAGAAAGAGAAGGAGGATGGACACGGGGTCGTGCCCGAGCTTCTCTCCAGGCTATAAATAGGGGTGCTTGGCTCATTCGCAAACCATCCCTTGGCACACCACCTCTCTCACACTTCACCCACACTCCACCACCACCACCACCACAACACTATCATCCACCATCATCATCCATCATAGAGTATGTGAGTAGTCTCGGGATCCAAGATTGATTGTAAGAGTTTTTGACAATCAAAGACCATGTTTGCCTAAGTCTCTTTCATCACTTGGTGAAGACAAGTGTGTAGTATAATACTTTTTATTTTTAATATTTGCGCACTTTTTATTTGGTTATGTATTAATGACTTTAATAACTCGTTTCTTATGTTGAAGGTGATTCTTCCTTATGATTTGTCCGTGGTGTGTTGACATTATTATACGGTCTATATAAAATAAAATATTTTCACCATTCATATCTCCACGGTCTATATGTTGGCTACCTGGTCGGGGGTTAAGGGAATGGTTTGGTAAGAATCTTGCCTTGTTCACTGTATAGATCCTGCAAGGACCTGGGTCAAATTTAGTAGGACCTTCTTCAATACCCACCGGTATTGGATGGCGGGGATCCAAACTCTTTGATCCCCTCACATGTAAGCTACTATTAAAACTTTAACCCGGCTACTTAGGACTGTATCCCTGCTGACTCAGACTACTTAGCCGAGGGTAACGTCACCTTCAAAAGAGGGGTCTACCACATTATGTATTAATAACTTAATTAATTATCTTTCAATAATCCAACCCTTTAGGATTGTATCCTTGCTGACTCAAACTACTGGGTTGAGGGTAACGTCACCTTCAAAAGAGGGGCCTACTACAATAACTAAGATAATCTCTTAAAAAGTGCAAAAGTACGGAAATAATCAAAGGTTACACTAAACATGAGTCGTATCCAAGTGATTCATCTTGTCTATCTGTTTTTACTTTTATTTTTATTTTTCAGCATTTTTGGTTTTTATTTTTTAGTTTAAAAAACCTTTTTCTAACTCTTGATTTGATTAGACGTTGAGGATAAACCGGTATTAAAAAGCTCTTGTGTCCTTAGAGGACCTTGGTATCTTACCAACACTATACTACGCTCACGATGGGTGCACTTGCCCATATGTGTGTTTAGTGTTAGTAAATATCGTGTTTTATAAATTTAAAACTTGGCTAAAAAGTGTTAAGGGGCTTAAAATATAAACCATACGACACTTCACACCATCAAGTTTTTGGCGCCGTTGCCAGGGACACAAGGATTTTAAGAAAGTAAGGAATCAACGGCCTAATCGTTTTTTTCTAATTTTTCTTTTTTTAGGATTTTCTTAATTTTTCAACTTCTGCGGAACTCAGCACGGGCTGTGCCCGCTGAACACGCCCCGTGCCCAATCTTTGGAACTAGCAATCCTGTTTTAAGTCAGACCGTAAGCTGAACACGGGGCCGTGCCCACTCAACACACCTCGTGCCCAAGTTTCAGTTACTGAAAACAGAACCGTAAGATCCTGACGGTTGGTAATTTCTGACACAAACATGAGTGATACTGATATTTTTTACTTTCGGCACTCTTATGGTACGTGGTGTTAAATATGTGGTGGCCCTCATAAAGATTTAGAATGTTATTTTCTAAATTATAAGCCCCATTATATAGACCCATTGTTTTCCTGTAGCTATAAGAGGGGCGAAAGTAAAAATAATCCATATCTCTCCCTCGAATGCTCTCAACCGGACCTTCTAGGAGAAATGCTTCTTGATGAACTATTTCAATTGGAAGATCTAATTCTTAATTGGTTAAAAGAACTTAAGATGGATATCAATAATTCATCTCAAGAAGATACCCAAGAAGAATTGTTGGGATCGCATTCGAATAAAAACAACTTCGTTATCCCGACATTACCTCTAACTCTAGCGAAGACTTGGGTGATAGTCGTCCCTGTGTCGATTGTGCCGTGAAGGACTCTCCATCGACTTCGTTCGATGCATACATAGACCTGAGCGATTCGGCATACACCTTCTTTAACGAGAGCCCGGGAAAGGGCTGGACTTGTCCACCTACATTTAGCATTGGAATCACCCTCACCGACAACCCCTTGCGTTCTCGTCTTAATCTAGAGCAATTAAGGTATCTCAGGCACTTTGGGGTTGTTCCATCCAGTAATGAACCGCCCAATCCGGAAAAGTTCCTTAGAAATAGACGAAACTTCATAAACAGCCTCTAGACACGGGGCCGTGTCCAGGTCAGCACGCCCCCGTGTCCACCAAAAGATTCCTTTCTGACTTTTTGTCAGAATACGGACAAAATATGTCAGGATCCTGTCTGCACACGGGGCCGTGTCCAGCCGACACGGGGCCGTGTGCAGCGTGCTATTGTTTTCTATAAATGCAATAAGATTCCTGCTCATTTGGACCACTCCAAAGACAAAGATTTGCTGGGATCTTCACACATACCATCCTAGGTATATTCTAAGGAAGGTTCTCAACAACCATCTTGTCTTTTCCATTTTTGCTCATTACCTTCTTCTTCAATTTTTCACTCAATACCTCCGTTCGAGCTTGAAATCACCATGATTCCAAGCTTTAAGGTGATGTTTGATAGATTTTTGTTCAAGGAATCTTGTTAAAAATAAGTTCTACAACAGTGTTTTAAGTTATTTCTGCTTAAAAATGCTTTGAAAACCTTGAAAATAATTTAAAACTCCAAGATTCCTTGTCCCAAAAATCTGCAGACATCTGAACACGGGGTCGTGCTCATTGAGCACGGGGCCGTGTCCGATGTACTATTCCGTAAAAAAAATTGAACTCTTTTCGGTCTGTTTTCTCATAATGGCGAGCAAAACTAGCGGAACATCTTCGTCGCACTCCAGGAACAACCGACAAGGGAGGAGGTCATCAACGGTTGAAGATTCTCTTGTGAACTACGTTTACACCTTAAGAGAAGCCATTTATGAGATGACGGGGGTGGAAGAAGCATTGGTCGACCGTATTAAACATTTGACGGTGGGACTAGAGGGATGTCTTCGACAGGTCAACCTTTTGCACAAAAGGTTGAACATTCTCGCCTCTCCTCCTTTGGTACCAATTATCACCCAAAGGGCATGGAATGTGGTACCGGAAGTCATCATACCGGCCGAATGGTACACCATACACCCAGAACCACCTCGCGACATACTACAAGGAGTTCCAGTTGGTGTCACTTCCCCTCCACAAGATGTTGAGGAAAATGAAGACGCCTTCTTCCTCCCGCGAGAAATAGAAGAATGGCTTTAACAACATTTAGGGAACACCCCTCGACTCGGAGTTCTACGAAGCTTTTAGATACCGGAAAGCTGTTTCCGGAATTTGGGTCCTATTGTAAAAGTAGAGCTCCTTAGGATGATTTTATGTATCACTTGACCTATCTAATTTAGGACCTTTAACTTTTATTTTTCTACTTTGTTTTTCTAAGAATATTATGTAACTCTCTGTATTTAATGGAATGATGGTTTTAGTTAATTTGGTGTTTGGATGATGTTGTAATGGATAAAACACATTCGGGATGGTGAAGGATACCAAGGGAAACTTGAACCAGCACCCCATGCACAAAAACAGGGTCACCCGACAATTTTTCTTCATTACATCAAGTTCAGCACGGGGCCGTGCTCAGCCAACACGCCCCGTGCCCAACCATCTGCAGAAAATGCCTAGTTCCGGTAACTGGACACGGGGCGTGCTCGCTGAACACGCCCCCATGTCCAGGCTTCTGTTTCTTTTTACTAATTTCTGTTACTGGCGATCTGAACACGGGGCCGTGTCCAGACGCCCAATAACATAAATTTTTGCTTTTTCACACCTTTTTACACATTCTATCAACCAAAAAAATTATTTTTGGGACACATTGAGGACAATGTGTAATTTAAGTGTGGGGGGATGCTAAAACCTTGAATCTTGCAATTCCTAATTACAAGCATTACACAAAACTCTATTGGAACCGCTAATCACCCCAATTTTTTTTCAAAAAAAAATTTCATTTTTTTTACTTGTCTAGGTTTAACTTGGGAATTTCAAGTTCTAAAAAGGTTATATTTTTACAAATTTACAACCGATAGCGTCGTGATAAAAAGAACCAACATAAGAAAATTATGAAACGGCATGACAAGTTTAATTAAAATTTGATTATATATACTTGATCACATAAAAACTCATTCCCACAAAAAGTGAGTTTTGAGCCTTTATTGAGCACACAAATACATATATTTAAACTAAATGCTCATTTTTCTTTTCTTATGTGAATAGCCGCTCGGTTCTCACGACTCTAGAACTTGCCACGACGATACATTCCCGGTCCTTACCAACTTAAACCCGAGTAAGTAAATGATAGAGGCATTTGGACTAACCCTTTTATTTTCTACACCATTATTTTTTTTTACCACCTACCCAAAATCCCCCTAGTTAACCCCTTTGAGCGTAAACCTTTTCATTTCTTAACCCAAAACAAACACCCTTTTACCCACCAAAACCCTTTTTCATTTTAAACCCTTTATTTTAGTAACAAAGCTCGGTTTTTCTTATGACTTCCTTATCAAAAAAAATGATGAAGCCAAAAGAAATAAACAAACAAGTTTATCAAAAGAAACTTTGTTTGAAAAAGTGCTTCATCAAAATAAAAAGTTACAAAAAATAAAAAGTCTTACGAAAACCGACGCTTTTTACGCCTTTCGCCCTTTTACTAACCACTAACCCAACCACCTACCTTTAACCCAAGCCTAACCCTTCACCCAAAAGTCCTCTTGATATTTACAAAGGTGTATAGTTAAAAAGGAGGAGGATTGATTGCTTGTCAAGCTTATGGTAGGAGTAAGTTCCATGCCGCTCTCGAGTGATTCACTAAAATACATCTTCGGCCGAGTGTTGAGTGATCCCCCGTGAGGTATGTGAACTTGTATATAAATGGAATTTTAAAAAGAAATGTTATGCCCTAATAAGTAATTTATCTTATGTAATGTTTTAAATAAATCATGACGAATAGGATTGTAAATAAATAAAAATAAAACTTAATAAAGAATCTTGGAAATCCTGACACTCTATAACAAGCCCAAAAACCTTCTTCTACTCATTCCATTTGGGAGTGTAAAGCCACATTATAAAGAGTTTTGCTTGAGGACAAGCAAAGATTCAAGCGTGGGGGTGTTTGATGTGTGCAAAATGCAACATACAAATTACATCAAATGTGGCATAAAACTAACCCTTTTTAGTACTAATGTTGGAAAAAGTATGTTTTTGTCTTCCTTTAGTATTTTCAGGATTAAATGAGCTCAAATGAACAAAAGAAGCAAAAAGGCAGCTAAATCTAACATAAATACAAAAAAAGGAATAAACGTGGCATGCCCGACCCCCCGACAGCATCTTCCCAAGCAAAAACAAGAGAACAGAAGTCTGAACACGCCCCGTGCACAGTGAGCACGGGGGCGTGCCCAAGTGTCTGTAGAAAAGACAAAGTTGTAGAAGCTTCTATCACCCATCACGGGGGCGTGCCCAGCGGACACGGGGCCGTGGTCAACTCTAAGATTCGCAGAATCTGGGGAAATCTTGATAGTACAGATACGCTTCTGCACACGGGGTCGTGCCCAGCGGACACGGGGGGCGTGGTCAACTAATGCAGACAAACTGCAATTAATGAAGAAAGAGAAGGAGGATGGACACGGGGCCGTGCCCGAGCTTCTGTTCAGGCTATAAATAGGGGTGCTTAGATCATTTGCAAACCATCCCTTAGCACACCACCTCTCTCACACTTCACCCACACTCCACCACCACCACAACACCATCATCCACCACCATCATCCAACATAGAGTGTGCGAGTAGTCTCGGGATCCAAGATTGATCGTAAGAGTTCTTGACAATCAAAGGTCATGTTTGCCTAAGTCTCTTACATCACTTGGTGAAGACAAGTGTCTAGTGTAATACTTTTTATTTTTAATCTTTTCGCACTTTTTATTTGGTTATGTATTAATGATTTTAATAACTAGTTTCTTATGTTGAAGGTGATTCTTCCTTATCATTTGTCCGTGGTGTCTTGGCATTATTTTAATGTCTATATAAAATAAAAGATTTTCACCATTCATATCTCCACGGTCTATATGTAGATATGTTGGCTACCTGGTTGGGGGTTAAGGGAATGGTTTGGTAAGAGTTTTTCCTTGTTCAGTGTATAGATCCTGCAATGACCTGGGTCAAATTTAGTAGGACCTCCTTCAATACCCACCGGTATTGGATGGCGGGGGTCCAAACTCTTTGATCCCCTCATATGTAAGCTACTATTAAAACTTTAACACGGCTACTTAGGACTGTATCCCTGCTGACTCAGGCTACTTAGCCGAGGGTAACGTCACCTTCAAAAGAGGGGCCTACCACATTATGCATTAATAACTTAATTAATTATCTTTCAATAATCCAACCCTTTAGGATTGTATCCTTGCTGACTCAAACTACTGGGTTGAGGGTAACGTCACCTTCAAAAGAGGGGCCTACTACAATAACTAAGATAATCTCTTAAAAAGTGCAAAAGTGCGGAAATAATAAAAGGTTACACTAAACATGAGTCGGATCCAAGGGATTCCTCTTGTCTATCTGTTTTTACTTTTATTTTTATTTTTCAGCATTTTTAGTTTTTATTTTCTAGTTTAAAAAACCTTTTTCTAACTCTTGATTTGATTAGACGTTGAGGATAAACCGGTATTAAAAGCTCTTGTGTCCTTGGACGACCTCGGTATCTTACCAACACTATACTACGCTCACGATGGGTGCACTTGCCCATATGTGTGTTTAGTGTCAGTAAATATCATGTTTTATAAATTTAAAACTTGGCTAAAAAGTGTTAAAGGGCTTAAAATATACATTAAAAAACTATACGACACTTCACACCATCATATATGCATCACAATATTCACATTGTATATGTATATGCATCATAATATTTTGTATATCAGCTCGTGCGCGGTGGAGGAAGAATCTTGGGGAGTTGGATCAGAAGCACCGGTAATAGTGTCAAATGCGCCAAGATGCACAAAATGTAGTAGGAGCTTATCATACTTTTGTAGCATTGAAGGTAAGATTGGTGTTTGGATTCTCGGAGTGCTAGACACTCGTACAACCATGCTAAACCAACCAGAACCAGAAATGCCACACCATAAGCAACTAAGCAAAAAATCAGAATGGAGTTGGCCATGAGAGCAGCAACGTGCTTTTGGGGTCCAGGCTTTGACAACACAAATGTCAGAAAGGAATATGTTGTGAGCAAACCTATTGCAAAATATGGATTTACTGATTGAAATAACCTGAAAAGAAGAGAAAATGAAATGATAATTAAATACCCTAAAAATGTGGAGCCTATCCCTGTCCCCATACTAACAGTACTAATTTCATTTCTCCAAGGGAAACAAAATGGAAAAGACAAGACAAGACAGGACAGGACTACTCAACATTATATTTAACATTTAAACTTACTCTTTAGTTGCGGTGTCTCCACCTTCGATGTCAGACCTCCTATTGTTTTGTCGCTGGTTCTGCGCGGCGGTGGTGGTCGAGGCAGGAACAGTCGGTTCTGGTTCAGAGTCAGACATCCGGAAAAGATGTCCAATTAACCAAATTATCTTCATGCATGTAACCCACTACTAGCTGCGGAATTGACATGCCCACGAACTGAACAACAAATGAAGTTTCAACATAACAAGGATGTTATAAAAAATGATATTCACCTGTTTCCTTCGGATCTTTATTAAATATAAAGAGTTTGAATTAGTCTAACGTGTAAATTCGTTAATTATTCTTGCACTAAAGAGAAGACAACCCCGAAAGAAGGTATGGGATTTTAAGATTTCATAGGAAACTTTGGGGGTCCTCAATGGCCTTGTGTAAGTAAAAAAAACATGGGCCCTAAACTTATAGTTGAGCTAAAAAAACAAATAGGTTATCGGTTTGGTTCGTTATGTTACCGACAATCAGTATAGCAACCAAAAGAGAACCCAAGAAAAAGTCGGGATATATCCAAAATGATACTTTATATTTAGTAGAAATCTATTTTTGGGCATATGTCGAGGATAAAAAAATTAAAAACGTACGCATATTCAGTTTTTTTTAAGTTAACTACCGCAAGTTATCTAATAACCTTATAAAAAGTGAATTAATTTACTCAACCTTAACATAATTAAAAATGAATAACTATCAAAATGTGAGTTATATAAAAATATCATAAGCGAGAAAATGATTTAAATATCAAAAGCTTTATTATTTCAAACTATAATTTATTTAGTAAGAAACATGAAAATAGTTAAACTTTGAATATCACTCATGGTAAAAATGGTTTAAATATGCAAAGAGTAATGTTCATGATTTTAATTAATCGGATAAAACCCAATTGATGTTATGTTGTAAGCTGGTGACTCTTATTGGCCTATTAAGACAAATTGATAGAAGAAGAAAATGCAAAAAAGAATGTTGCATAAGATCGAACTTACTCAGCTGCAGTGTGCGTTATTTCCGGGCTTGATAAATCTCCTTCGATGTTGTCCATCCTTTACTGAGTTTTAGTTTTACGAAGAGCTAGTGTTAAGTTGTTTTTTAGGAGAAGATAATAATAAGAGTATAATAGGAGGTTTGAATTTATAACATATAGCATGACGAGATAAGATTCCCTAATGTATTATTCGTTTCACACTTTCACCCCATAAGGAAACTTTTTTAAACAAAAAATTGACCCTTTTGTAAAATAACAACTTCTAAAAAATAAACAAAAGCATTTTATAAAGAAAATACAAAATTTGTAAAAAAGAAATAAATAAATGGTTATAAGAAAAAATAAAAAGAAAATTAGAAAAACATTTTCTCTAAAAAATTCAAAATCATTTTAACTGGATATATATAATGGGAAAGGGAATGATCAAGAATGAGGTGGTGCGACAACTATGTTGTGTCAGTGTGACTTCTATTTACTTGTGAATTATGATAAGTTAATTACTTGTAAGTTGTGATATGTAAATTTACGAAAATTTGTTTACATTTGAACCATAACAAAAATGAACTTAGACGACGTAGGTGATGAGAATTAAAGGTATTTACGATGTTACCCACCTTCACACAATGCACTATTGTAAATGTAGTTGTACCTTTTTTGTTTTCAATGTAACATATTAGGAGCCTTACACAACCTTTTGTATTAAAGTGCATCGCATATGCATATTGTTTTCTCACTTCATGTACATGATGTTGACACAACTGATTGTGGTAAACGTACCAAAGATGAAGAAAAACCAGAAATACGAATTGGTATGCCCCTGGACGTGAAGCACGTTGCTCATGTTGGTGCTGATGGACTGCCACTGAATCACCTAGTTGGGTACGTACATCGCCAATGAACTTTCTAGTTTCTATTCTATAAAACACGTGATCCATTTGTTTGATGATCGAATGTATATATTTTCCCGTGTGATGTAGATGAATGGTTTTAATGGAGGACGACAGGACCAACGGAGACTTCTTGTAGCAAAGAAGCTTCACTTCTCCATACTATTAATGTATATTCGTGAATTAAACCTATATATTATTATAAGTAATATGCTTTTATCACAAAAGTGGTTGAGGTGAATTAACTCGACTTGTTATCTAATAAAAGTTATTTTAGGATATGTAACCAATTATCCATATTAAAAATTTTCGTCACGTCTAGTTATGAACTAACCAAATGCACCTTTTAACATGTGTAGGTATAAATAAGCATAGGAGTACTCGAAGTGAAGTATTAACAATGGAAATTCCGGATGTGCCCACGACATCTAGACGCCAACGTCGCTCAATGGACAATTCTTCGGCTTTTGATTCCTAATCGTGAACAAAATCAAATCCTAGAAGGCACATGATTCGACGGTCCCGAGACAAAGGGAATAGCTTGCCAGACATCCCCAAGAGTTAAGACGTAAGAAATTAAAGGATGATGATGCATCAACAAGATCAAAAGATAGTGAAACTTCGAGCCATGAACCCCATTTGGATCGTTAAACCAAAACTAGGATCATCTTACAATAAAACTAAATAAGTACGTTTGGAAATAATTAATGACACCTTGGACTTTGGATTTCACCAATTTGTGAAATATTTGGTTATATCTAGGGTAGAAGAAGGTATATTCATGTGTATGTACCATTTTTTTTAACGACAAATTACAACTTTAATTTAACACTCCAAAGATTCAGAAGTACAAATGGTTAGTAAGCTACTAAGCCAACCACCTATTACATAATCATTCTATGAAGTCAAAAATTTGGAACCATAAAAAACATAACAATAAACAATGTATCATACTCCATTTTAAAACTCGAAATTCACCCACTTCATCAAGTCCAAATTCGTATGTACCATTTCTGGTCCTCTCTTTTCCTAACTAATATGCACTTCAAGTTTCATGTGGAATTTGGAGTCGAATTTTATTGTAAGGTGAATCCATGAATTATGAAGGCTTATTTGCATTTAAAAGGGTCATTTTTCTCTGTCTTTGACATTATTTTGATTTGAATATCTATTATGATCATTGCCTTCTATCATTCTATGAATGATATTAAGGATATGCTTAAAGGCATAAATGATTTAGTTTTCATGATATAAATGTGTAAGTCACATTTTAATCGTATCTTATAACAATAGAGGTAAACATTTAATTAACTTGGTCTTTCTTATTTTGTCTTAATATGAAATACAATCACAATTAAAAAATACCTTATTGTGTCTATATGGAAATATTAAGGTGCTGTTTGTTTTTTCAGAGGTAAAACATCTGCACTCTGCAGACCACATCTGTAGACATCTGCAGCTGAAGAGGTGGACCAAACCTCTGCAGTCTGCAAATAGAAGACTGTTTGTTTTTTTAACTTCTGCAAGCTGCTAAAATAAACTGAAATATAAATAAACTGATTTTTTTATTTAACTTAAAAGAGTTTTTTAATATTCAAACATAAATAATAGTAATACAATACTGAAATAATATTCATAAAAAGACAATAACATGTGCTTCAATCTCGTCTTCATCAGCATCAACGTGCACTTGCTTGTTATGAAACGAAACATTGGGTTGATCGTATTCTGTAAAGATAATACTTGTCTGTAAAGAATGTTGAAAGCACATATTTATATACATTTTAAATTATATAAACAAATATTAGTACAAAATAAACGTTTAATTACCGCAGGGTTGCTTGTAATGCCTCTCACACCACTTTCGATCAGCGGAATAAGATCGGTAACAGGTCGTCAGAGGTTATCGTACCATGGACTCTGTCCTTGCTTCTCATAAAGATCATGAAGAATTATTCTCTTAACATGGCTTCCATTTCCACCATTTTGGCTACATTTCACACTTTTAAAAAGACTCAAGTCAGCAACAAGTGTACAAATCTTACAAATTTCACTAACTCTGTAAAACAAGAATAAAAATGCAAATCAAATCACTACCAATTACATGCATCCCAAAAAACAAAAACAAATTAAAAACCCGCCTAACAGAGTGAAGGGGTATGGTCCAAAAAAGCCGCGCAGACCATTCAGGTCACGCGCTGGACCATACTCCTTAGTCAGTAAGCTGATCAATCTATAGACCTCGCGCGGGCTGTTTAAGCAAAACCTGACCTCGCGCGAGGTCCAAGCAAGAGATAGCTTCAGTTTCACACTTTGTATTCTGAATAAGAGCCTTCAACTCCTACAACTCTGCGCGGGCTAGTTACGTGCACTGCAAGGGTCGCACAGGTGTTACGGCGTAGGTCCACTTCAAAACGTACCAAAGGTACGAGTGGCAGAAGAACGAGCCAATCAGCGTCCACCAGGCTGTGCTCTATCGTGCTCCACGATCGACTGACTTGCAAGAGATAGAGAGTACACAAGGACGCCTACGTGGCACCAATCAGGGGGCGGCGACAACTACCCCATGATCTCCACTCACCTGCTGATGGCAGAGGGACAACAAGGCCGACAACTAATGTGACAACTGTGCTCTTTAATCGATGAACAATTCAAAACAATGTTAATTATCAATAAATCAATGTGTTTTGGTTTTATTATATGTGTTTTATGTGTTGGTGATTTTACAATTCGATTCGATTCCGATTTCAAGCTTTAAATCGCTTTCTGGAAAGTTATACGCAAACTGGTGCGTGAATGCAATCAGTTAAACGCGACAAACACTCCGGGATAGTGAAATAGGCTTAACATACCTTAAATAACCTTCACATAACTTAGAAATAAGTTTTGGATGGTTTGATGTGTCGAAAACAAGTTTGTTCGATCGCAGGGACTATTTGTGTCAAACTGCGAAACTATACCGATTCGTATGATGTCGAATAGTCCGGAACTTGATCATAAGCTAAACATACCATAAATAACCTAAACATAGCTTAGAAATAAGCTTTGAGGGGTTAGGTGTGCGAAAACATGCTTATTTGATCTTACGGGGACTAAAAGTGTCAAAAACGACGTAAGTTTGCATTTTCACGCATATCTTACGTTCTGACCACATCTGGACATCCAAACTTTTTGTACGCACTAAAATATTTTTATTTTAGTGATCGGCATGCAAAAATTCCATTCGTCGCTTAATTTGGATCGTTTTTGCGTTCGTTACGATTTCCGTCGTAATTTAACAAACAACATGACTGTACGACCGAACGAGCCGACATCCGAGAGTGTTCCAAGCGTATTTTGAGTCCTCTAAACTTTATTGACCTTGTAGAGCCTTGAAAATGGCTTAACGGAGGTCAAAAGTGCCAAAAATGGGCTCAAAACACATGCAGGGACCTGAACTGTAATTATTGAAACTTTGGCTGATCTGGGAGGGTCAGGCGGGGCGCGTAAGCCTGCCCCTGTCCCTTACGCGGGCCGCCTAAAGACCCCAGCGACCAGAAACTTGTTTTTAGCTGCTGTTTCATAATTCAGGGGCCAAAAATGCAAATTTCTTGGTGTGGTGAGCAAGTTATCTCTTCCCCAAGGCTTTGTACCTGCTTGTGACAATTGTAGGGCCTTGATTTTTGCTTGGAGGTTACACAAACATGTGGCATGATCTTGTTCATCATGCTCTAGTATAAATAGCAAGGTCCATTCATTGTTTTCTTTGCTCATTTCATTCATCTCTTCTTCTTCATCTGATTTGGAGAGCTTCCCAAAGTGTTTGGAGCTTTCTAATCTTCTTGGGAACTTGGTTTTCTTGTAGAAAAGATAGCAAGGACCCATTGTAAGTATTCTTTCATTCTTTTTGTTGTTTTTCTAGTTTGAAAGTCAAATATAGTTTGACTTTCAGCTTTGACCATGAGTTGGTCAACGAGAAGTTCGTTTGAACTTCACAACGTGAGCGTAATCACGTTGGTTATAGTCCTTAGTGACTATACCAATTGATTACCACGTTGACTAGGTGTAGTGACGAATCGAAGTTTCGGTCAAAATGCGTTTTAGCACGCATTTTGCAACGGAACTATTATTAGGTATCAAAACACTTTGTTTTGATACCAAATCAGTAGGTTAAACATGCTTTGACATATTTAACTCGTCACTAATAGTTTGTGCTTGTTTAGAGTCGTAAGTCGAGCGGTCTAAACCACCGCTTAGACTTCCGAACTCGACCCGTTTGGTCGATCTTTAGGATCCGACCAAGCATGTTTAGTGACCATAGTTGCATAGGGAATAACCTTCCGAGGTTATACCTTATGGTCACCGAGTTTAAAATAGTTGTATGATAGGTAGATTATATGCCTTAGGTAAATTACCAAAATGCCCTTTTCATGCATAATTGGACTTTAAGCTTATGTAACCTAACTTTTGTCACCTAAACTGATTATGCAACCTATTTAAATATGTTTAGGCATATAATACTTGTCATAGGACTAGTTAGACGTCTCGAACGCGCGTTTGCGCACGACGTGTTAAAGTAGCATAAGCTACCTTAATGGGTCGCGATGGGTCGAAAGCACTTAGGTTAGATTCCAATTTAGAATGTAGGCTTTGTTAAACCATATCACATGAGTTCCTACACTCATTTGGTTTACAAGACCTCATTCTTTCCGATCTTCCGATTTAGGCGTCTTTTGTTTGACTAGCGATCCGATACTAGGTACCACTTGATTCCTTGATTGCCCGAGCATTGATAGTTCACTAAATCAGGGATACCCTACAATCTCAAGTGAGTACATAGTTCCCCTATTTTACTGTTTTCAATTGTTTTGGGGTGATTCATATGTGCTAAATGTTTTCAAGGTTTTAACGATGGTTTTCAAAACGATTTTTGATATTATAACGATGATTTCAAAAACGATTATGATGGTTTATACTAAACAAATAATGATTTCAATAAAGTGAATAAACTAGTTGGTTGTATTTACATAACGAATGGCATTCATAAGCATTGATTAAGCCGACCAGTATTAGGTTATGGTACCATAGGATCTGACAAATCCCGTTACTTTACTACACCCATGGTTATGTGTGGGGGTTGTGGGTAGCGACTGAATCTAATGATTGTTAACTTACCCTTTGGTGGTTTGTTAATACGAAATGAGAAACGAGTTGACGAGTCACGAAGGTTTGAATGTTGTTAACGAGACGACCAAAAGTAGTTTCACTATTAAAACGAATGCGATTTTGGGACGAGTTAAACGATTTGAAACGAGATACACGATTTGAAACAAGTTAAACGAATTAAACGATTGGTTTTGGGTAGTGATTAGATAATGGGACGGGTGTAGTATGATAGAATCATGGTAGATACGCCGCTGGTACATCTTATATATAAGTGCTTCTATCATATTACATTGCGTGTCATTATTTAGATCACTTGGGAAACGATTTTTGAAACGATGTCACACAACGAGGTTTTTGAAACGATATAAACCATACGAGTTTTATTAACGAGTTTTTTTTACGAGATGTTTACAAGTTGTTATACTAAAACAAATATTTTTGAGTTAAGAGTCATGGCTACGAGATTTTATAAACTATGACCAATTTGATTTGAGTTGGTTAATTATGTTGCAATACATCTTTCAAAACGAAGTTTGTATTTTGACTCTTGTAGTCTAACGAAGTACTGCAACATATAAACGAGCCATGAATCCGATACTCCCACAAAACCTATGTACTCGCCAACATTTCTTTGCTGACTTTATTTTTACATATGTTTCAGGTGGTATTGCTTGATGCTGATTGCTAGGAAGCAAGTTTACTTAGGATCTGGACAAGGCCTTAGTGACTTAAAAACAATTATAAACAATATGTAGTTTGTTTGTTTGGTTTAATGACAATGAACATTGCATAATATTTCAATAAAACAAAACTTTTAACTACCATGGTTGTGGAACAATAATTCTGTTACAACACTCCCCGACGTTTCCGCCACGGTTTGTTGTTTTAACGTGGTCGGGGTGTGACAACTAGGACACGTGGCTCCAATCAAGGTGCGCCAGCACCGGAGAGCTTCTAGAAACCACTAACGGTCGATACCAAGGAGACAAGTAGGATATTCCTTGTTGTCACCTTCGGGCCCAAAGCCCATCAGCCCATCTCCTCTTACACCTCTTTGGCTATAAATAGAGGCCTCCATACACAGGTTAAACATTCCATTCTCTCTACTGTCACTCTTAACAAACACTTATTTCCTCAAAGCAGTTACTTATTCTCACGCCGGAGTCTGGTTAAGAGGGAAACCCCCATATTCCCCCCTTAACGAGCTAACGGTGTTACTATTTTGCAGGAAGATCGGATCACATCGGAGCTCAGGAAAGATTAAGAAGATTAACCATCATGTTTGAAACATAAACCAAACTATTTAACCTTAAAATTAGTTACGTGTTTCTTCATTGGCGCACACCGATTTTTATAATCACATCATCTTCTTTATTCTGAGCTTTTTTCTACTCTCTCGATCATGGCTGGTCAGGGAGTGCCCGACTTCGGTTTCGGAACAAACTCTAACGTAGGAATAAGGGAGGACAATCCGCACGTCCAACCCCAACCTGCCGAGGAAATAGTCGAAATCGAAGCAATGAACACTGGAGGACCACGCGCGAGCATCGCCCGCATCACTCAAACGGGAACCCCAGTAAGCCTTGTCGCTGGTCCATCAAACTCAGCTCCAAACCCGAACATTTCGGCGCTACTAGGGCTACCAGAAGGCGAAACTTTAGCATCCTGGTACGCCAAGCAGATTGCGTATCAGTCTTTCTTTGAACGCACAACAAGCGATTCTGTAAGCAGAACCATCCTTGGTTACTCCTTCGAGTCCAATTCAGGGGGCGCGCCAGACACCCCCACAGCAAAACATTCAAGGGCGAATCAGCAGACCTCCTCCCCATAGAAGACCAAGCGTGCATGACACGCGCGACACACATGGGGAGACAGGCAGTTATTATGACCATCCGTCAAATATGCAAAGGGGTCCGGTTCACAGCCGGCTGGGGCCGCGCAACATGAACAACGAATGGGACGACACGGATACGGATGATCCTCCATGGCAAGAGGATGAAGGTTCCTCAGTTTTCAACCGTCTGCAGAAAAATCATGAGTCTTACAGACGTAGGCCGCGCATCGCCTACAACGAAGAAGCAGAACGAGATTTCAGTCTCGTCTATAGACCAGCTGAAGCTGCCGAACACTTGAAGTTTATCCCAAAAATTGATCTAGCCCTGCTAGAAAAAACAAAGTTGCCCCCAACAGTGGGAAAGTTCAATGGTCTTACCGACCCTGATGATCATGTTCAAGTATTTACAAGCGTTGGTGTTTTAGGAGGATGGACCATGCCAATGTGGTGCCATCTGTTCATCCAGACTCTCACAGGGTGTCACACCCCTGTTTTCCACGTGTCACCGGTGGGCCCGGTGGGGAGTATCGTGACGTCATTGATATCATCATAGTCAAACAACACAACATTTAAAATGCACAGCGGAAGCAAAAGATATAGATTTATTTCAACTGAACAAAATGTAATCTTTAAATATTACAACACAGTCGAAACAGATCCACAGGCAGATCAAATAAAAAGGAAAACTGTTCAACAGACTTTGACATCTAAAGCTTGCGAGACTTGAGTAATGATGCCTGGAGTAGCCAGCCTATTTTGTCTAGCACGTGCACTTAGCCTTTTTGGAAAATACGTCAGTTTGCACTGGTAAATACAACTTAACTGACTCATTTTGAAAAGAGTTTGAAAATTGATTTAAATGCACTTCGGCAAAAATATTTTATAACTTGGGACAATTATTCAAAATAATCTTGTATACAGTTTTACTCATTTGTCGTCCATTAGGGCCGGTTTGTAGGGCCGGACTTAAGTTAACTGACACGCCACAGGTATAATGCCCACAAGGTCGATTCCTTACAGTGGGATACCAGTTTTTACATAATGCAGCTGTCGGGTGTACGCCTACACCCCGTGCTTAGGTCGTGGCCATTTCATGAATGATGCCAAGGATATCCGGGACATGGTCATTTAACCCCCAAGGGCCATACACCAAATAATACATATCAAACAGGTTATGTAAATACATCAATCACAATCCTATTTAAATGACTACATACACCAGACCAAGCGGTACTTTTATAGCACCGTATCCCAAGCCCGTATAGGGAAAATAAGTTAAGAGTATTTACCTGAGCTGAATATAAATTCAATCCCAGCCGTATATCAAATCAGAAAGTACAGATAGCTTTTACTGGGCTCCTAATCTGGAACGAAGGTTTTTAATAACCTATTAGAATCCTAACGGGTCTTTAATTTAGCCTAAGCTTTAGACCGGTTAGTTCTCAAAGGAAGGCACGGTTCAAACGCATGATGAAGCGAAGATCGGCTTAGAATGTGGTTTTGACCCAACAAGCTTGAATACTTGTTTAATATGGGTAACTTAATCACATTCTGAATATTGAGACAAAAACGATTTGGTTTGACCCGTTTCGGCTTATATATGCAAACTAGTCACATAGGCCGATCCGAAAGCGAAACATGCGTAACGGGTAACCATAAGAGTCATGAACATGTTCCATAAGTTAATATGCCTTTGATATGTTGTGATATCAGTAGGATATCTTCCATTATGCCTAAAACGAGTTTAAAACCAATTTATGCCCCGTAGGGGTATTTTGGTCATTTTAAAGGTTATAAAAGAGGTTAAATAGTAATCTGAGTTTTGGGTCTGATTATATCAGTAAAAATACTTAATTTACTAAGTTACATCAGTAGGGTATAACCTATACGTGAAATTTATCACTTATAACCAAACTATGCATCTTAAGGGCATTTTGGTAATTTCACATAGGCTTAAAAGGTCAAAACTTGGATTCTAAGCTTAAGACTTTTGCTTACTGCTAAAGTATGAAAGTTTACTTAAAACATCAGTAGGTATCAAGTCTTATACACCTAAAATGGTTTTAATACATACTACGCGCTGGAAACGCGTAAAAACGCTTAAAATGGCGATTTGAGCTATTTCCGGGTTCCTAAAGGGAAGCTGATATTTTTACTGTTCCAGAAGGCTTAACATATTCTATTTATCATATTATATTAATAGAAAAAGATTTGGTATCAAAAGGTTGGGTAAAACTCCTTTTATGGCTTAAAGGGTAAAACCGACAACTACCGAATTAAGCTTAGAACTCTGGGTTATGATCAGCCTAAAAATAAATAAAAATCTTCAAAAATCCTAAAATATTATATTACATTAGTGGGTAAAAGTTTGGTATCAACAATTGGGTTTAGATAGGCTATATGCTAATCATACGGTTAATTTACCGAAAAGCTTCTTAATTACGCTAATGAGCATATCTCCTAATCTAGACCTCAAACTAATGTGAAATTTTATGGACACTCTTATAGGTCAGTAATAAAGGTTTTAGTCCTTTCACATCTTCAAAAATCTCGTTTTAACACTAAAGGGCATTATGGTCACATTTAGGCATTATGGAAACATGCGATGGTCTTTAATTCTAAAGAACCAAGTAGTATAACTTTGGGAGGTTATACTATCATATAACATGATCACAAAGGACCCTAAGGCATAAATAAACTCAAGCTAATTCGGGTCAGAACTGAAAGTCAAAGCAAAGGTCAAACTTTGCGACTTTCGGTTGCGAACCGAGCCTATACTTAGAATTGTCGGGTTGAATCATGCTTAGACATGTTCAACTAATATTTACCAAGTCATTAAGTGACAAAACTAATTTTAAAGATTTTATATCATTAGTTATGAATTTTATTTAAAACAAACCCGATTGACTTTAATTTGACCCGACAATTAAACTAAGTAAACGTGGTAATTAGGAGGTGCCCTTTAGAGGGTTAATTACCTACCTAATTACGATCACGTAGCCACGTTCGACGCGAACAATGGCTCAACCGATTAAAAGTCAAAGTGTTTATCGATAACGCTTGACTTTTCGGTTTAAACGCTAAACAAATAACTAAGCATGAAAGGAATCACTAACAAAAGTCTAAAGGACTTGAAAGAGGTTCTCAAGGAGCTCAAGACCCTCAAAGAATGCAGAGAAATCAGAATTGAAGGAAGGTGCAAGTGAAACCCAAAACAAGGGGGGTATATATAGGTTTTTGAGGACCGTTAGGATCGTTCATCGATAAACGTGATTCGATGTTGGCCTTACAAGTGTGCCCCCTGATTTAGGAAACCATGGGTGCACAAAAACCAGCCCCTAGAATCAAGGATTGAGAGACAAGAGCAAAACCAAAGCTGGTTTACAAAATCAGGTTGCTGGCAATGCTTTACGGACCGTAAGGTCCCTCATACGGTCCGTAAGGACCTGACCTGCACATGGCCAGTTTCAGAACTTGTCACTTTTGGCCCCTGCACTTGATAGTTGACATTCCCGACACATTTGAGGCTCGTTAAACCATTTTTAAGGCTCTATAATGATGCCTAAGCATAGGGAACATGAAAGATGCTCAAAAATATGCCGGATGTCGGTTCGTTTGGTCGTACGATCCCGTTGTTCGGCTAATTACGACGAAACACAGACGGACGCTAAAAACGATCCAAATTACGCGACGAATGGAATTTTATCAAGCCAAACACTAAAATAAAATATTTTAGTGCTTACATAAATTTTTGGGTGTCCGGGGATATCCAGAATGCAAGATATGCGCGAAAGTGCAAACTTGTGCACTTTTTGACACTTTTAGTCCCTGCATGACATAAAAGTTTTTTTTTTTGCGCACCAAACACCTCTAAGCCTATATCTAAGCTATCTAAAGGTTAATTAGAGTATACTAAACTCATGGTCATATTCCGGAAGGTCCGAAACCTTACGAATTGACATACTTTTGCAGTTTGACGCTTTTAACCCCTCGCATACGAATATTGTCATAACTTTCTCATACTTTATCGAAACCTTGTGAAATTTTTATCACACATCCTTGTGAGTATAATTAACCATTACAAAGCTTTAGGTTTGCTAAAAGATCACTCAGAGGCATACTTTAAACATGTTGACACATTTAGCCCCTGTAGTTTGTAATTCCTCACTTTCTTTCACAATTAGCTTCGTATGATCCATGATTTATTCGTTTAATGGTATAAACATCATGTAGGGTTATTGAAAGATATATTTACTCATTGTTGACATTTTGAATCCTTTTACGCACATAGATTTCTTGTTTGTCAACTTTAGTCCCTCAAAATCAATCCTTTACACGTTTTAAGTCCATGACACGTGTCGATACATTATTGGACATAAATTTTCGAGGTGTTACATCCTCACCCCCTTAAAAGAAATCTCGACCTCGAGATTTACTGAAACAATTGAGGGTACTTTTCTTTCATTGTGGATTCTACCTCCCACGTGTACTCGGGACCTCTGCGGGCATCCCATTTAACCTTTACAATAGGCACATGCTTTCTCCGAAGCTTCTTAACCTGTCGATCCTCAATCGACAAAGGTTTCTCCACAAATTTCAAGCTCTCATCTATATGCACATCCGTATGTGGTATGACTAGCGACTCATCAGCTAGACATTTCTTCAGATTGCAGATGTGGAAGACATTATGAATGCCACTGAGCTCTTCAGGTAAGTTTAACTTGTAAGCCACTGACCCTACACATTCGATGATCTCGAATGGTCCTATATACCTCGGGCTTAGTTTACCTTTCTTACCAAATCGCATCACTCCCTTCCAGGGTGATACTTTAAGCAAAACCTTATCACCAACCTCAAACTTGAGGGGTTTTCGCCTTTCATCCGCATAGCTCTTCTGCCTATCATGGGCAGCTTTTAAGCGGTCGCTAATCTGGACAATCTTGTCCGTCGTTTCCAAGACTATATCTGGTCCTGATAATTGAGCTTCCCCTACTTCTGCCCAACAAATGGGTGTTCTGCACCTTCTACCATATAGTGCCTCAAAAGGCGCAGCCTTAATGCTGGTATGGTAGCTGTTATTGTAGGAGAACTCGATCAGAGGCAGGTGCCTATCCCAGCTACCTCCTAAATCGATCACACATGCACGCGGCATGTCTTCCAATGTTTGAATTGTACGCTCACTCTGCCCATCCGTCTGAGGATGGTAAGCCGTACTGAAATTTAATCGCGTGCCCAAAGACTGTTGGAAACTTTTCCAAAAATGAGATGTGTATCTGGTATCTCTGTCCGAGATAATAGCCACTGGTACTCCATGCAGAGACACAATCTTATCAACATATAACTGGGCCAACATGTCGGAACTGTAAGTTTCCTTAATAGGTAGGAAATGTGCTGACTTAGTCAGTCTATCTACTATCACCCAAATAGTATCATTTCCTTTCTTAGTCTTTGGCAATTTGGTGATGAAATCCATTGTCACCATTTCCCATTTCCAAGTGGGAATTTCAGGCTGTTGCAGCAAACCTGGCGGCTTTTGATGTTCGGCTTTGACTTGAGCACACGTCAAGCATTTAGCTACATAGGCAGCTATAGACTTCTTCAAGCCTATCCACCAATAATTCGCCTTTAAATCCTGGTACATCTTATCAGCTCCAGGATGAACGGAATATTTGGAACTGTGGGCTTCCTGGAGGATAACATCCCAAAGTCCTCCATAAATTGGAACCCATATTCATCCATTCAACCTTAGGATTCTGTCCTTGCCGTAGGATAACTGCTCCTCAGTTACTCCTAGCTTCTCATCAGGATAGTTAGCTTCCAACACTGCTTCCTTCTGTGCTGCTAACAATCTTTCATTCAAATTATTCTTTATCTCAATGCTCTTGGCATTGATTCTTATAGGCCTTATCCTTTCCTTTCGACTTAAGGCATCAGCAACCACATTTGCCTTGCCTGGATGGTATCTTATTTCACAATCATAGTCATTCAGAGTTTCCATCCAGCGTCGCTGCCTCATGTTCAAATCCTTCTGGTTGAACAGGTGCTGAAGGCTCTTGTGATCTGAATAGATCACACACTTGGTTCCATACAAGTAATGCCTCCACAGTTTTAGTGCAAATACAACGGCACCAAGCTCCAAGTCATGGGTGGTGTAATTCCTTTCGTGCACCTTTAACTGACATGAAGCATAGGCAATGACCTTGCCTTTCTGCATAAGCACACACCCCATCCCGGTGTGTGATGCATCACAATATACTACAAACTCATCAATTCCATCAGGCAACGTCAGAACAGGAGCGTTGCTCAACTTTTGCTTCAATATATCAAAGGATTCTTGCTGCTTAGGCCCCCAATTGAACTTGCTATTCTTGCGAGTCAGCAAAGTCAGGGGTGCTGCAATTCTTGAGAAGTTCTCGATAAATCGTCTGTAGTACCCGGCCAATCCTAAGAAACTGCGGATCTCCGTGGGCGTCTTTGGCCCTTGCCAGTTCATGACAGCTTCAACTTTAGCGGGATCTACTTGGATACCACGCTCACTCACAACATGTCCAAGAAATTGGACTTCACGAAGCCAAAATTCACACTTCGAGAACTTGGCATAAAGTTTCTCCTGCTGAAGTAGCTTCAGAATGCAACGGAGGTGCTTCTCATGGTCAGCTTGACTCTTTGAGTATATGAGGATGTCATCGATGAAGACGATGACAAATTTATCCAAATATGGCTTGCAAACGCGATTCATGAGATCCATGAATGCGGCAGGTGCATTAGTGAGACCAAAAGGCATCACTAAGAACTCATAATGACCATAACGAGTCCTAAACGCAGTCTTGTGCACATCTTCATCTTTAACCTTCAATTAATGATAGCCTGACCTTAAATCGATCTTGGAGAAATAGCTTGCTCCTTGCAATTGATCGAACAGATCGTCGATCCTGGGCAAAGGATACCTATTCTTTATTGTCACCTTGTTAAGCTCGCGATAATCGATGCATAGGCGCATTGATCCATCCTTCTTCTTAACAAATAAGATTGGCGCCCCCCAAGGGGACGAACTAGGTCTTATAAAACCTTTGGCTAACAAATCATCTAGCTGCGTCCTTAATTCCTTCATCTCTGTTGGTGCCAACCTATAAGGCGCTCTCGCAACAGGCGCTGCTCCGGGGATGATATCAATTCTGAATTCCACTTGCCTATCTGGTGGCAAACCAGGTAGTTCTTCAGGGAAAACTTCAGGGTATTCAGAAATGACTGGAATATCTCCAATCTTGGGCTTTTGCTCGTCGACCGTTACTTGTGCCATATAAATGACACAACCCTTCTTCATGCACCTAGATGCCTTGAGCATAGACACTTGCTCCGGCAATCCGTGTTGGGTATCTCCTTGAATGGTAAGTGACTCAGCAGACGGAGTCTTAATCACTACTTGCTTCTTGTTGCAGATGATCTGGGCTTGGTTATGCGATAACCAATCCATGCCCAATACTATATCAAATCCGGCTAACTTCAAAGGAAGCAAGGACAAAGGAAAAGAGTGGTTCCTAAAAGATATAACGCATCCATCTAACATGGTTGAGGCGGTTTCTAAGGTACCATCAGCTAATTCCACCTCATATTTCACACTTAAGGTTTTAACAGGTAAATTCAACAACTTACAGAACTTATCATCTATGAATGACTTATCAGCTCCCGAATCAAGCAGTACTCTAGCATATACATCATTTATGAGGAAAGTACCTCTGATCACGTTGTCGTCCTGAATGGCCTCATGTACGTTCATTTGGAAGACCCTAGCATTGGTCTTCTTGGCTTCTTCAGGCTTCTTGGCGTATTTAGGGCAGTTAGTCTTAATGTGCCCTTTCTCGTTACAGCCGTAGCAGGTAGCATCTTTGATTCTTTTGCAATCAATAGTCTTATGCTCCTTAGACTTGCATAACCCACATGCAGGTGATCCTGATTGAGACTTGGTCTCAAGCCTGCATTTTCCAAAGTGGCGTTTTTGGCAAGTTGAGCACTTTGGCTTTTCTTCAGTTCGCTGGTTACCCTTGTTGGACCTAGATTCTTTCTTGTGATCCGAATTACCTTTATGCTTCTTCTCAGACCTTTGTGAGGTATCATCCTCACGCTTCCTCTTACTCTCCTCTGAGTTCTTGAGCGATCTCAGCCTGACCGCATCTAAGGTGAGGGATAGAGATAGATCAGCAACTGATCTAAAAGTACTAGGTCTCGAAGCCTTAACACTGGCTTTGATTTCTGGGGCTAGACCCCCAATGAAGCGAGCAATCCTCTTGGGCTCTGGTGTCACCAGGTAAGGAACCAATCTAGACATGGTATTGAAACTGGTGAGGTAAGCTTGACAATCTAAATTCTGCATCACCAAAGATAAGAAATCCGATTCAATCCTTTCCACCTCATGCTGTGGACAATAGTTCTCCTTAATGAGAACAACAAACTGCTCCCATGACATATAATAGAGTGGGATCTTCCCAGCAGCTTGAATGAGAGACTTCCCCCATGCCAGTGCCTCTCCCTTGAACGATTGGGATACATACTTCACTATATCCCTTTCAGCACAACCGCTGATATCAACAATAGTCTCCATTTCATCTAACCAAGTCATACAATCAATTGCTCCTTTCTCCCCAGTGAAATCCCGGGGTTTGCAAGAAACAAAGTACTTATAAGTACAAGACTTGGTACGTGGCTCATCATCGAACACTATTCTCTTGGATGGAACACTATGTTGGTTTGAGGAATGTTCGACATCCTCTTTCTTAGGTCCATCCTTCTTCGAGGGTGGCTTGCTATGAGCTTTAGAATGAGTCTTAGGAACAGACTTAGAGTGGGGTACTGAAGAGGTTCTACTATACGTTTCACTAACCTCCTTGAATTGCTCCTTTACAGCTTTAGACACAGCTGTATCAATCAGTGAACGAAGCTCTCCTTTGGTTATATTAACCCTGTCATCATCATGGCTTTCCGAAGAACGACTGTTCACTTCCTCCGACCTTGCCATGTAGCTTTAATTGCTACATAAAATCAAATGAGGACGAGGTTTATACGGAAGCTTATACGGTTCTATCGTTTTAAACGATTTATTAACTATGGTTTTTAGTACACATTTTAGTTAATTTTACAGGATAAACCCTAAATCATATATAATAGCACAAAAGGCCTAGTCACATAGACAGATTTAATTATTAAACCAGGATCTTACAGAATCGAGGTATTAAGGTTTGAATCAAAGTTCATTACCCATTCTTGACAGAGAGTTACAGGCTACCACTGTCTTTAGTCCCAGAGGACGCGAATTATAGCCCGTGGGCACTTCATCCTTAAGGGATGATTATATAAATAAAGGAATTCAGAATAACCCTTTTTAATAATGACTTATGTGATTTTATCGGATCACACTTTGTCAAGCATATTAACATGCTTTCAGATGTTAACAAGGTTTGAATCTTTTTGAATAGGTTGTACCATCTTGGCCATGTCTGCAATGACATTTAGGCTAGGTTTTACCTTTAAGATTCTTTTAATATTAAACGCACAGCAATCCTAATTTGAGATGTTAACAAGGATCTAAATCTAATTGAGGAACTACCATCTTGGCCCTGTCTTAAGGTGACACATGGCTAGGTCTTGTCCTTTTAGATTTTGCCATTTTATCATAATGGTAGATCTTATAAAAGAAAGATATTATAATAGGAATGGTTGCCCTAAATGGGACTTCTAACTGAAATGACTTGCCCATGCAAGGACTAATCAGAAAAAAATAAGAAAGGAAACAAAATATAACGAATTAGGATTAGTCCTATGTTCTTGTCTAGACTCGAGAATGTGCAATTGTGTAACTGAGATTAAACACAAAAGGCTAGTGTTTAATTCACTCAGTGTTGGCTCTGATACCAACCTGTCACACCCCTGTTTTCCACGTGTCACCGGTGGGCCCGGTGGGGAGTATCGTGACGTCATTGATATAATCATAGTCAAACAACACAACATTTAAAATGCACAGTGGAAGCAAAAGATATAGATTTATTTCAACTGAACAAAATGTAATGCTTAAGTATTACAACACAGTCGAAACAGATCCACAGGCGGATCAAATAAAAAGGAAAACTGTTCAACAGACTTTGACATCTAAAGCTTGCGAGACTTAAGTAATGATGCCTGGAGTAGCCAGCCTATTTCGTCTAGCACCTGCACTTAGCCTTTTTGGAAAATACGTCAGTTTGCACTGGTAAATACAACTTAACTGACTCATTTTGAAAAGAGTTTGAAAATTGATTTAAATGCACTTCGGCAAAAATATTTTATAACTTGGGACAATTATTCAAAATAATCTTGTATACAGTTTTACGCATTTGTCGTCCATTAGGGCCGGTTTGTAGGGCCAGACTTAAGTTAACTGACACGCCACAGGTATAATGCCCACAAGGTCGATTCGTTACAGTGGGATACCAGTTTTTACATAATGCAGCTGTCGGGTGTACGCCTACACCCCGTGCTTAGGTCGTGGCCATTTCATGAGAGATGCCAAGGATATCCGGGACATGGTCATTTAACCCCCAAGGGCCATACACAAAATAATACATATCAAACAGGTTATGTAAATACATCAATCACAATCCGATTTAAATGACTACATACACCCGAAAAAGCGGTACTTTTATAGCACCGTATCCCAAGCCCGTATAGGGAAAATAAGTTAAGAGTATTTACCTGAGCTGAATATAAATTCAATCCCAGCCGTATATCAAATTAGAAAGTACAGATAGCTTTTACTGGGCTCCTAATCTGGAACGAAGGTTTTTAATAACCTATTAGAATCCTAACGGGTCTTTAATTTAGCCTAAGCTTTAGACCGGTTAGTTCTCAAAGGAAGGCACGGTTCAAACGCATGATGAAGCGAAGACCGGCTTAGAATGTGGTTTTGACCCAACAAGCTTGAATACTTGTTCAATATGGGTAACTTAATCACATTCTGAATATTGAGACAAAAACGATTTGGTTTGACCCGTTTCGGCTTATATATGCAAACTAGTCACATAGGCCGATCCGAACGCGAAACATGCGTAACGGGTAACCATAAGAGTCATGAACATGTTCCATAAGTTAATATGCCTTTGATATGTTGTGATATCAGTAGGATGTCTTCCATTATGCCCAAAACGAGTTTAAAACCAATTTATGCCCCGTAGGGGTATTTTGGTCATTTTAAAGGTTATAAAAGAGGTTAAATAGTAATCTAAGTTTTGGTTCTGATTATATCAGTAAAAATACTTAATTTACTAAGTTACATCAGTAGGGTATAACCTATACGTGAAATTTATCACTTATAACCAAACTATGCATCTTAAGGGCATTTTGGTAATTTCACATAGGCTTAAAAGGTCAAAACTGGGATTCTGAGCTTAAGACTTTTGCTTACTGCTAAAGTATGAAAGTTTACTTAAAACATCAGTAGGTATCAAGTCTTATACACCTAAAATGGTTTTAATACATACTACGCTGGAAACGCGTAAAAACGCTTAAAATGGCGATTTGAGCTATTTCCGGGTTCCTAAAGGGAAGCTGATATTTTTACTGTTCTAGAAGGCTTATAATATTCTATTTATCATATTATATTAATAGAAAAAGATTTGGTATCAAAAGGTTGGGTAAAACTCCTTTTATGGCTTAAAGGGTAAAACCGACAACTACCGAATTAAGTTTAGAACTCTGGGTTATGATCAGCCTAAAAATAAATAAAAATCTTCAAAAATCCTAAAATATTATATTACATTAGTGGGTAAAAGTTTGGTATCAACAATTGGGTTTAGATAGACTATATGCTAAACATACGGTTAATTTACCGAAAAGCTTCTTAATTACGCTAATGAGCATATCTCCTAATCTAGACCTCAAACTGATGTGAAATTTTATGGACACTCTTATAGGTCAGTAATAAAGGTTTTAGGCCTTTCACATCTTCAAAAATCTCGTTTTAACACTAAAGGGCATTATGGTCACATTTAGGCATTATGGAAACATGCGATGGTCTTTAATTCTAAAGAACTAAGTAGTATAACTTTGGGAGGTTATACTATCATATAACATGATCACAAAGGACCCTAAGGCATAAATAAACTCAAGCTAATTCGGGTCAGAACTGAAAGTCAAAGCAAAGGTTAAACTTTGCGACTTTCGGTCGCGAACCGAGCCTATACTTAGAATTGTCGGGTTGAATCATGCTTAGACATGTTCAACTAATATTTACCAAGTCATTAAGTGACAAAACTGATTTTAAAGATTTTATATCATTAGTTATGAATTTAATTTAAAACAAACCCGATTGACTTTAATTTGACCCGACAATTAAACTAAGTAAACGTGGTAATTAGGAGGTGCCCTTTAGAGGGTTAATTACCTACCTAATTACGATCACGTAGCCACGTTCGACGTGAACAATGGCTCAACCGATTAAAAGTCAAAGTGTTTATCGATAACGCTTGACTTTTCGGTTTAAACGCTAAACAAATAACTAAGCATGAAAGGAATCACTTACAAAAGTCTAAAGGACTTGAAAGAGGTTCTCAAGGAGCTCAAGACCCTCAAAGAATGCAGAGAAATCAGAATTGAAGGAAGGTGCAAGTGAAAGCCAAAACAAGGGGGGGTATATATAGGTTTTTGAGGACCGTTAGGATCGTTCATCGATAAACGTGATTCGATCTTGGCCTTACAAGTGTGCCCCCTGATTTAGGAAACCATGGGTGCACAAAAACCAGCCCCTAGAATCAAGTATTGAGAGACAAGAGCAAAACCAAAGCTGGTTTACAAATTCAGGTTGCTGGCAATGCTTTACGGACCGTAAGGTCCCTCATACGGTCCGTAAGGACCTGACCTGCACATGGCCAGTTTCAGAACTTGTCACTTTTGGCCCTGCACTTGATAGTTGACATTCCCGACACATTTGAGGCTCGTTAAACCATTTTTAAGGCTCTACAATGATGCCTAAGCATAGGGAACATGAAACATGCTCAAAAATATGCCGGATGTCGGTTCGTTTGGTCGTACGGTCCCGTTGTTCGGCTAATTACGACGAAACACGGACGAACGCTAAAAACGATCCAAATTACGCGACGAATGGAATTTTATTAAGCCAAACACTAAAATAAAATATTTTAGTGCTTACATAAATTTTGGGTGTCCGGGGATATCCAGAATGCAAGATATGCGCGAAAGTGCAAACTTGTGCACTTTTTGACACTTTTAGTCCCTGCATGACATAAAAGTTTATTTTTGCGCACCAAACACCTCTAAGTCTATATCTAAGCTATCTAAAGGTTAATTAGAGTATACTAAACTCATGGTCATATTCCGGAAGGTCCGAAACCTTACGAATTGACATACTTTTGCAGTTTGATGCTTTTAACCCCTCGCATACGAATATTGTCATAACTTTCTCATACTTTATCGAAACCTTGTGAAATTTTTATCACACATCCTTGTGAGTATAATTAACCATTACAAAGCTTTGGGTTTGCTAAAAGATCACTCAGAGGTATACTTTAAACATGTTGACACATTTAGCCCCTGTAGTTTGTAATTCCTCACTTTCTTTCACAATTAGCTTCGTATGATCCATGATTTATTCGTTTAAGGGTTTAAACATCATGTAGGGTTATTGAAAGATATATTTACTCATTGTTGACATTTTGAATCCTTTTACGCACATAGATTTCTTGTTTGTCAACTTTATTCCCTCAAAATCAATCCTTTACACGTTTTAAGTCCATGACACGTGTCGATACATTATTGGACATAAATTTTTGAGGTGTTACACAGGGGCTACTCGCGCCTGGTTCGACAGCCTTCCATCTGGAAAAATCAAGTCATGGGTCGACTTTAGAACCCAATTTGTAAGCCATTTCAGCCAGCAAAGACGTTATCAGTGCGATACGTCTGAAGTAACAGACATCTGGCGCAGAGAGAACGAGGGGTTAGAAGATTTTATCACTCGCTTCAACAAGGAGTGTTTAGAGATTAGAGACGTTAACGAACAATTGATGTGCGCTCACTTCAAGAAAGCCATCCGGTGTTATAGTCTGATCAGGACTATCACAGGAAAGGACAGTATGCCCAAAGAATGGGACAAACTCATGGCAGCTGCAAAGATTGTAGCGCAGACTGAAGAATCATTGGCTGGGACCAAAAGTTCTTACACTGAAGATCGTTTTTCAAAAGCAAGCTCGTGTGACAACAACAGGCGAAACAGAAACAGAAAGCCTGGCTGGAAGACAGACCAGTCCAGTGGCTACGAGGAGAGACCTCGCTTTAGAGAAGATGCACAAGATATAATTGACCGCATCGGCTATCGCAAAGCAGCCAGGAATGAAAACTGAGAGAAACATTGGACTCCGCTCATTAAGACACCAAAAGAGGTGCTCATGACGGAGAACCATGACTTCAAGGCACCAAAGCCTATGACAAACAAGAAAGGGCAAGACCCGAACCTGTACTACGATTTTCACAAGGATACAGGTCATTTGATGGATGACTGTATCAGTCTAAGGCAAGAGATCGAGAAGGCGTTGAAAAACGGCAAGTTAAGCCATCTGGTCAAGAATATATGCAAGGAGACGCGCCAGATTCAGAGGAATGATGATGGAAACCAGAAGAAGGTTAGGCACCGAGAAACGCATATGGTCAATGGACCAAGACACAGCACAAGGAACAAGGGCAAGCGCCCGTTCGAACCAGCATGGCAATAGCAACAACTCATCTTTCCGGTTGTGCACGGAGGTCCACGCGCCACACGCCCCGTTGTAATCACCGGCATAGATCCTGCAAGGACCTGGGTCAAATTTAGTATGACCTCCTTCAATACCCACCAGTATTGGATGGCGGGGATCCAAACACTTTGATCCCCTCATATGTAAGCTACTATTAAAACTTTAACCCGGCTACTAAGGACTGTATCCCTGCTGACTCAGACTACTTAGCCGAGGGTAACGTCAACTTCAAAAGAGGGGCCTACCACATTATGCATTAATAACTTAATTAATTATCTTTCAATAATCCAACCCTTTAGGATTGTATCCTTGCTGACTCAAACTACTGGGTTGAAGGTAACGTCACCTTCAAAAGAGGGGCCTACTACAATAACTAAGATAATCTCTTAAAAAGTGTAAAAGTGCGGAAATAATCAAAGGTTACACTAAACATGAGTCGGATCCAAGTGATTCATCTTGTCTATCTGTTTTTACTTTTATTTTTATTTTTCAGCATTTTTCGTTTTTATTTTCTAGTTTAAAAAACCTTTTTCTAACTCTTGATTTGATTACACGTTGAGGATAAACCGGTATTAAAAAGCTCTTGTGTCCTTGGACGACCTCGGTATCTTACCAACACTATACTACGCTCACGATGGGTGCACTTGCCCATATGTGTGTTTAGTGTTAGTAAATTTCGTGTTTTATAAATTTAAAACTTGGCTAAAAAGTGTTAAAGGGCTTAAAATATACATTAAAAAACCATACGACACTTCACACCATCAAGTTTTTGGCGTCGTTGCCGGGGACACAAGGATTTTAAGAAAGTTAGGAATCAACGGCCTAATCGTTTTTTTCTCATTTTTCTATTTTTTAGCATTTTCTTAATTTTTCAACTTCCGCGGAACTCAGCACGGGTCGTGCCCGTTGAACACGCCCCGTGCCCAATCTTTGGAACTGGCAATCCTATTTTAAGTCAGACAGTAAGCTGAACACGGGGTCGTGCCCACTCAAAACGCCCCATGCCCAAGTTTCAGTTACTGAAAACAGAACCGTAAGATCCCGACGGTTGGTAATTTCTGACACAAACATGAGTGATACTGATATTTTTTACTTTCGGCACTCTTATGGTACATGGTGTTAAATATGTGGTGGCCCTCATAAATATTTAGAATGTTATTTTCTAAATTATAAGCCCCATTATATAGACCCATTGTTTTCCTGTAGCCTTAAGAGGGGCGAAAGTAAAAATATCCCTATCTCTCCCTCGAGTGCTCTCAACCGGACCTTCTATGAGAAATGCTTCTTGATGAACTATTTCAATTGGAAGATCTAATTCTTAATTGGTTAAAAGAACTTAAGATGGATATCAATAATTTATCTCAAGACGATACCCAAGAAGAATTGTTGGGATCGCATTCGAATAAAAACAACTTCGTTTTCCCGATATTACCTCTAACTCTAGCGAAGACTTGGGCGATAGTTGTCCTTGTTTAGATTGTGTCGTGAAGGACTCTCCATCGACTTCGTTCGATGCATACATAGACCTGAGTGTTTCGGCATACACCTTCTTTAACGAGAGCCCAGGAAAGGGCTAGACTTGTCCACCTACATTTAGCATTGGAATCACCCTCACCGACAACCTCTTGCGTTCTCGTCTTAATCTAGAGCAATTAAGGTATCTCAGGCACTTTAGGATTGTTCCATCCAGTAAGGAACCGCCCGATCCGGATAAGTTCCTTAGAAATAGACGAAACTTCATAAACAGCCTCTAGACACGGGGCCGTGTCCAGGTCAGCACGCCCCCGTGTCCACCAAAAGATTCCTTTCTGACTTTTTGTCAGAATACAGACAAAATATGTCAGGATCCTGTCTGCACACGGGGCCGTGTCCAGCCGACACGGGGCCGTGTGCAACGTGCTATCGTTTTCTATAAAGCCAATAAGATTCCTGCTTATTTGGACCACTCCAAAGACAAAGATTTGCTGGGATCTTCACACATACCATCCTAGGTATATTTTAAGGAAGGTTCTCAACAACCATCTTGTCTTTTCCATTTTTGCGCATTAACTTCTTCTTCAATTTTTCACTCAATACCTCCATTAGCGCTTGAAATCACCATGATTCCAAGCTTTAAAGTGATGTTTGATAGATTTTTGTTCAAGGAATCTTGTTAAAAATAAGTTCTACAACAGTGTTTTAAGTTATTTCTGCTTAAAAATGCTTTGAAAACCTTGAAAATAATTTAAAACTCCAAGATTCCTTGTCCCAAAAATCTGCAGACATCTGAACACGGGGTCGTGCTCATTGAGCACGGGGCCGTGCTCATTGAGCACGGGGCCGTGTCCGAGGTACTATTCCGTAAAAAAATGAACTCTTTTCGGTCTGTTTTCTCATAATGGCGAGCAAAACTAGCGGAACATCTTCGTCGCACTCCAGGAATAACCGACAAGGGAGGAGGTCATCAACGGTTGAAGATTCTCTTGTGAACTATGTTTACGCCTTAAGAGAAGCCATTTATGAGATGACGGGGGTGGAAGAAGCATTGGTCGACCGTATTAATCATTTGACGGTGGGACTAGAGGGATGTCTTCGACAGGTCAACCTTTTGCACCAAAGGTTGAACATTCTCGCCTCTCCTCCTTTGGTACCAATTATCACCCAAAGGGCATGGAATGTGGTACCGGAAGTCATCATACCGGCCGAATGGTACACCATACACCCGGAACCACCTCGCGACATACTACAAGGAGTTCCGGTTGGTGTCACTTCCCCTCCACAAGATGTTGAGGAAAATGAAGACGCCTTCTTCCTCCCGCGAGAAATAGAAGAATGGCTTTAACAACATCTAGGGAACACCCCTCAGCTTGGAATTCTACGAAGCTTTTAGATACCGGAAAGTTGTTTCCGGAATTTTGGGTCCTATTGTAAAATTAGAGCTCCTTCAGATGATTTTATGTATCACTTGACCTATCTAATTTAGGACCTTTAACTTTTATTTTTCTGCTTTGTTTTTCTAAGAATATTATGTAATTCTCTCTATTTAATGGAATGATGGTTTTAGTTAATTTGGTGTTTAGATGATGTTGTAATGGATAAAACACACTCGGGATGGTGAAGGATACCAAGGGAAACTTGAACCAGCACCCCATGCACAAAAACAGGGCCACCCGATAATTTTTCTTTATTACAGCAAGTTCAGCACGGGGCCGTGCTCAGCCAACACGCCCTGTGCCCAACCATCTGCAGAAAATGCCCAGTTCCGGTAACTGGACACGGGGCGTGCTCGCTAAACACCCCCCGTGTCCAGGCTTCTGTTTCCTTTTACTAATTTCTGTTACTGGCGATCTGAACATGGGGCCGTGCCCGGACACCATGCGGCCGTGTCCAGACGCCCAGTAACATAAATTTTTGCTTTTTCACACCTTTTTACACATTCAATCAACCTAAAAACTTATTTTTGGGACACATTGAGGACAATGTGTAATTTAAGTGTGGGGGGATGCTAAAACCTTGAATCTTGCAAGTCCTAATTACAAGCCTTACACAAAACTCTATTGGAACCGCTAATCACCCCAATTTTTTTTTCAAAAAAAAAATTCATTTTTTTACTTGTCTAGGTTTAACTTGGGAATTTCAAGTTCTAAAAAGGTTATATTTTTACAAATTTACAACCGATAGCGTCGTGATAAAAAAACCAACATAAGAAAATTATGAAACGGCATGACAAGTTTAATTAAAATTTGATTATATATACTTGATCCCATAAAAACTCATTCCCACAAAAAGTGAGTTTTGAGCCTTTATTGAGCACACAAATACATATATTTAAACTAAATGCTCATTTTTCGTTTCTTATGTGAATAGCCGCTTGGTTCTCACGACTCTAGAACTTGCCACGACGATACATTCCCGGTCCTTACCAACTTAAACCCGAGTAAGTAAATGATGGAGGCATTAGGACTAACCCTTTTATTTTCAACACCATTATTTTTTTTTACCACCTACCCAAAATCCCCCTAGTTAACCCCTTTGAGCGTAAACCTTTTCATTTCTTAACCCAAAACAAACACCCTTTTACCCACCAAAACCCTTTTTCATTTTAAACCCTTTATTTTAGTAACAAAGCTTGGTTTTTCTTATGACTTCCTTATCAAAAAAAAATGATGAAGCCAAAAGAAATAAACAAACAAGTTTATCAAAAGAAACTTTGTTTGAAAAAAGTGCTTCATCAAAATAAAAAGTTACAAAAAATAAAAAATCTTACGAAAACCGACGCTTTTTACGTCGTTCTCCCTTTTACTAACCACTAACCCAACCACCTACCTTTAACCCAAGTCTAACCCTTCACCCAAAAGTCCTCTTGATATTTAAAAAGGTGTATAGTTAAAAAGGAGGAGGATTGATTGCTTGTCAAGCTTATGGTAGGAGTAAGTTCCATACCGCTCTCGAGTGATTCACTAAAATACATCTTCGGCCGAGTGTTGAGTGATCCCCCGTGAGGTATGTGAACTTGTATATAAATGGAATTTTAAAAAGGCATGTTATGCCCTAATAAGTAATTTATCTTATGTAATGTTTTAAATAAATCATGACGAATAGGATTGTAAATAAATAAAAATAAAACTTAGTAAAGAATCTTGGAAATACTGACACTCTATGACAAGCCCAAAAACCTTCTCTTCTACCCATTCCATTTGGGAGTGTAAAGCCACATTATAAAGAGTTTTGCTTGAGGACAAGCAAAGATTTATGTGTGGGGGTATTTGATGTGTGCAAAATGCAACATAAAAATTACATCAAATGTGGCATAAAACTAACCCTTTTTTAGTACTAATGTTGGAAAAGTATGTTTTTGTCTTCCTTTTGTATTTCCATGATTAAATGAGCTCAAATGAACAAAATAAGCAAAAAGGCAGCTCAATCTAATATAAATACAAAAAAGGAATAAACGTGGCATGCCCGACCCCCCGACAACATCTTCCCAAGCAAAAACAAGAGAACAGAAGGCTGAACACGCCCCGTGCTTGGCTCATTTGCAAACCATCCCTTGGCACACCACCTCTCTCACACTTCACCCACACTCCACCACCACCACCATCATCCATCATCCATCATAGAGTGTGTGAGTAGTCTCGGGATCCAAGATTGATCGTAAGAGTTCTTGTCTTCTTGACAATCAAAGGCCATGTTTGCCGAAGTCTCTTACATCACTTGGTGAAGACAAGTGTCTACTGTAATACTTTTTATTTTTAATCTTTTCGCATTTTTTATTTGGTTATATATTAATAACTTTAATAACTAGTTTCTTATGTTGAAGGTGATTCTTCCTTATGATTTATCCGTGGTGTCTTGGCATTATTGTACTGTCTATATAAAATAAAAGATTTTCACCATTCATATCTCCACGGTCTATATGGAGATATGTTGGCTACCTGGTCGGGGGTTAAGGGAATGATTTGGTAAGAGTCTTGCCTTGTTCAGTGTATAGATCCTGCAAGGACCTGGGTCAAATTTAGTAGGACCTCCTTCAATACCCACCCGTATTGGATGGTGGGGGTCCAAACTCTTTGATCCCCTCATATGTAAGCTACTATTAAAACTTTAACACGGCTACTTAGGACTGTATCCCTGCTGACTCAGGCTACTTAGCCGAGGGTAACGTCACCTTCAAAAGAGGGGCCTACCACATTATGCATTAATAACTTAATTAATTATCTTTCAATAATCCAACCCTTTAGGATTGTATCCTTGCTGACTCAAACTATTGGGTTGAGGGTAACGTCACCTTCAAAAGAGGGGCCTACTACAATAACTAAGATAATCTCTTAAAAAGTGCAAAAGTGCGGAAATAATCAAAGGTTACACTAAACATGAGTCAGATCCAAGTGATTCATCTTGTCTATCTGTTTTTAGTTTTATTTTTATTTTTCAGCATTTTTAGTTTTTATTTTCTAGTTTAAAAAACCTTTTTCTAACTCTTGATTTGATTAGACGTTGAGGATAAACCGGTATTAAAAGCTCTTGTGTCCTTGGACGACCTCGGTATCTTACCAACACTATACTACGCTCACGATGGGTGCACTTGCCCATATGTGTGTTTAATGTTAGTAAATATCGTGTTTTATAAATTTAAAACTTGGCTAAAAAGTGTTAAAGGGCTTAAAATATACATTAAAAAACTATACGACACTTCACACCATCATATATGCATCACAATATTCACATTGTATATGTATATGCATCATAATATTTTGTATATCAGCTCGTGCGCGGTGGAGGAAGAATCTTGGGGAGTTGGATCAGAAGCACCGGTAATAGTGTCAAATGCGCCAAGATGCACAAAATGTAGTAGGAGCTTATCATACTTTTGTAGGATTGAAGGTGAGATTGGTGTTTGGATTCTCGGAGTGCTAGACACTCGTACAACCATGCTGAACCAACAGAACCAGAAATGCCACACCATAAGCAACTAAGCAAAAAATCAGAATGGAGTTGGCCATGAGAGCAGCAACGTGCTTTTGGGGTCCAGGCTTTGACAACACAACTGCCAGAAAGGAAAAATATGTTGTGAGCAAACCAATTGCAAAATATGGATTTGCTTATTGAAATAACCTGAAAAGCAGAGAAAATGAAATGATAATTAAATACCCTAAAAATGTGGAGCCTATCCCTGTCCCCATACTAACAGTACTAATTTCATTTCTCTGAGGGAAACAAAATGGAAAAGACAGGACAGGACAGGACTACTCAACATTATATTAAACATTTAAACTTACTCTTTAGTTGCGGTGTCTCCACCTTCAATGTCAGACCTCCTATTGTTTTGTCGCTGGTTCTGCGCGGCGATGGTGGTCGAGGCAGGAACAGTTTGTTCTGGTTCAGAGTCAGACATCTGGAAAAGATGTCCAATTAACCAAATTATACTGCAAGGACCTGGGTCAAATTTAGTAGGACCTCCTTCAATACCCACCGGTATTGGATGGCGGGGATCCAAACTCTTTGATCCCCTCATATGTAAGCTACTATTAAAACTTTAACTCGGCTACTTAGGACTGTATCCCTGCTGACTCAGACTACTTAGCCGAGGGTAACGTCACCTTCAAAAGAGGGGCCTACCACATTATGAATTAATAACTTAATTAATTATCTTTCAATAATCCAACCCTTTAGGATTGTATCCTTGTTGACTCAAACTACTGAGTTGAGGGTAACGTCACCTTCAAAAGAGGGGCCTACTACAATAACTAAGATAATCTCTTAAAAAGTGCAAAAGTGCGGAAATAATCAAAGGTTACACTAAACATGAGTCGGATCCAAGTGATTCATCTTGTCTATCTGTTTTTACTTTTATTTTTATTTTTCAGCATTTTCGTTTTTATTTTCTAGTTTAAAAAACATTTTTCTAACTCTTGATTTGATTAGACGTTGAGGATAAACCGGTATTAAAAAGCTCTTGTGTCCTTGGACGACCTCGGTATCTTACCAACACTATACTACGCTCACGATGGGTGCACTTGCCCATATGTGTGTTTAGTGTTAGTAAATATCGTGTTTTATAAATTTAAAACTTGGCTAAAAAGTGTTAAAGGGCTTAAAATATACATTAAAAATCCATACGACACTTCACACCATCAAGTTTTTGGCTCCGTTGCCGGGGACACAAGGATTTTAAGAAAGTTAGGAATCAACGGCCTAATCGTTTTTTTTCTAATTTTTCTATTTTTTAGGATTTTCTTAATTTTTCAACTTCTGCGGAACTCAGCACGGGCCGTGCCCGCTGAACACGCCTATTCGAACCAGCATGGTAATAGCAACAAGTCATCTTTCCGGTTGTGGGCGGAGGTCCACGCGCCACACGCCCCATTGTCATTACCGGCATCATAGGCCACTATGAAACAGAGTACGTTTTCATCGATCCAGGAAGCACAGCTTATATCATTTACGAACAATGTTTCAACCATTTTGATGAAGAAGACAAAGCGCGCCTCGAGCCTGTGGATTACCCTCTATCCGGATTTTGCAATGAGACAGTCTTCCCATTGGGCCAAATCAGCTTCCCCGTCACGCTATCTGACGGAAAGCATTCAAGAACTACAAACGTCAGCTTCATGGTGATGCTAGTCAAGTCAAGGCATGACGTTTTAATTGGGAGAGAAACTTAAGGAGAAATGAACATGGTAACCTCCACGCCCCATCCAGTGATCGGCTTTCCAACCGAGACGGGGGTGGCTATTATCTACGCGAAGAAAGTGGTGATGGCAGCGGAAGATGCGCACCCAGTCAAAGCAACAAAGATTTCAACAACTGAACCAGAAAAATGGGTCTTGAACCGCAAGTACCCAGAACAGACGGTGACGATAGGCCATGCAATCTCACCAAGTATCAGAACGCACCTCAAGCAACTACTGTTCAGAAACATGGACATCTTCTCCTGGACACCGTCTGACATGACAGGCGTCCCGCGTGACGTCACTGAACATTGTCTGAACACTTATCCATCCATCGAGCCAAAGGTCCAAAGAAGGTGCATCCTAGGAGCGGATAAAACCAAAGCCATGAACGAACAAGTTTGTGAACTGCTAAAGGCAGGCATACTGAGGGAGGTGCGTTACCGAAGTTGGGTTGCAAACCCTGTCATGGTAGAGAAGTCTATGGGAGGATGGCGCATGTGTGTTGATTACACATATCTCAATAATGCATGTCCCAAAGATTGTTATTCATTGCCTGAGATCGACAAGAAGATAGACTTTCTCGCGCCATACAGGTGGAAATGCTTTTTAGATTGCTACAAGGGGTATCATCAAGTCCAGATGAAGCTGGAGGATGAAGATAAGACAGCCTTCCGCATTGACATCGGAATCTTCTGTTACACAAAGATGCCCTTCGGGCTCAAGAATGCTAGCGCAACCTACCAGCGACTGATGGACAAGATATTTACCGATGACATCGGAAAGCATATCGAAGTGTACATTAATGATCTTGTGCTTAAAAGTCCCGAAGAGGACCAGATGCTAAAAGACATAGAGAAGACGTTCAATTCTCTAAGGAGCGTGAACATGAAGCTGAATCCAGCGAAATGTTCTTTTGGTATGGAGGAAGGCAAATTTCTGGGCTTTGTGGTTACAAATGGCGGTTTCAAAGTCAATCCGGAAAAAGTTCAAGCCATTGAGTGGATGCCATCACCCGCACGATCAAAGAAATGCAAAGATTGGCCAGTCGCCTAGCGGCGCTTAATCGATTTTTATCAAACCACGTTGCAAAGTCTTACCCTTTCATCAGTACCTTGTGCAACTGCGTGAAAAAACAAGAGTTCAAGTGGACACCAGAAGCGGAAGCAGCCTTCCAACAGGTGAAAAATGTTTAATCAAGCTCCCTACCTTAACCGCGCCATTCGAGAAAGAACCACTCATTTTGTACTTGTCTTCTTCGGACAAGGCAGTTGGGTCGGTATTTGTCACGGCCCCCGACCCGGTTTGACCTGTTTCAGGAGCCGCGGGACAGAAATCCTACGGTATTTAAATTTTAGACGACAGCGGAAGTCTTTTTAAAAACAGGATCTTTCAATAATTTAAACTGCCCGTTTTATAACTGAGGGATAAAATCCCATAATTTACACTAATGTGATTTCTCCAGGAAATCTTGTATCTTCAAAACATGTTTCTTTTATTTATTTACAATGAGCCACTTTTCTAAGCTGGGAGTGCTTCACGGCACTTCTCTTTCTTTGCTCACAACATATCACCTGAAACATGTTTGAAAAAGGTTTTGTCAGCGGGGAAATACTGAGTGAATCATTCATTTTACTAAAACGACACATTTGTTATAATTCACAGTATTAAGAGCGATTACAATGTTTCTGATTATCAAACCAACTACCCACGGTACTTTACCACTCGACCCACTGGCCCACCTGTCCAGTGGTGTCTGTGATTATGGTCATATCACCCATTGGCTGCCCCAATGTTGAAGATTATCAAGTAATGTATACAAAACCCCACATACCGGCTGTAATATGGTGATTACAAAGAATTAATCCCTGTAATTATAACTTTGAAAATAATTTGGAGTTTTGTAAAACAGTTGATAAAAAGAGAATGACTCACTTTGCAGATTTTACGAGCAGAGTTTAAGCCTTACTGATTTGCATGTGATTAACCTAATTTAATTAACAATGCACACACAAACGGGTTAGTAACTAATTCAGCAGTTACGTCAATTCACGAGATTAAACCCTCACAACAATTAATAAGTGCAATATTTAATAATTCAATGGATTCACAACGAATGACAGAGCATAGTCCTAATTCGAACAACACTCAAACATTCAAGTTGAAATCACAATGAATAACAAAGTATCAGCTCAATTTGAGCAGCACTCAGACAATCGTTGGATAGTTATAATCAATCGGACGTTGAATCGTAATAGCGATCGAGTTATTACCCTGATTGTGGCAGCACCTCGTGATCGTGTGTGTTTAATTGTGATATAACAGCCTTAACTCGACATACATAGAAGATTTGTGCGTCGTTTCAACTTCTCTGTTCATGTCCCAATGTCTGCTATTTATACTAATTTTTGGGACTCCCTTACAGACTGTATGCCTGATCCCTTACGGTCCGTAAGCTAAGCAGTCTAATTATAGGCTGCCTAGGCTCGGGACTAGCTTGCATGAATCAATGAATTTGACCAATCAGAACTTTGCAACGTTTATTTTAGATAATTATTAAACTAGGGTTTGCCCCCCTCGAGTTTTAGGGGCCCTGATCCTGTTTCCGATTGTTCTGAAAATTTTAGGGCTAATGCAGAATTACTTGGGTGTCTCAATTAGGGTTTTCTTATTGACTAATTATCGTCCTAATTATTGATTTTAGTGACAGTTGTTACATCCTCCCCACCTTGAGAAAATCTCGTCCTCGAGATTTACTGAAATAGATGAGGGTACTTTTGCTTCATCTCTGATTCCAGTTCCCAAGTGTATTCTGGTCCTCTCTTGGATTCCCATTTGACTTTCACTAGCACTAGTCGTTTGTGTTTGAGAAACTTGATCTTCCGATCTTCTATTTGTAGGGGTTTCTCTACGAATTTCAGCTTTTCATTTACCTCTATATCTTGAAGAGGTACTACCAGGGATTCGTCTGATAGACATTTCTTGAGATTGGATACATGAAACACATCATGTACTCTAGCTAATTCTTCTGGTAGTTGTAAACGATAAGCTACGCGTCCTATTCGTTGGATCACGGGGAATGGTCCAACATATCTTGGACTCAGTTTTCCTTTCTTACCAAATCGTACTACTCCTTTCCAAGGAGATACTTTTAATAGTACTTTGTCTCCGACTTGGAATTCTAACGGCTTGCGGTGATTGTCTGCATAGCTCTTCTGACGATCTCTAGCAGTCTTCAGTCTTTCCTTGATTTGAGATATCTTGTCAGTAGTTTCTTGCACAATCTCTGGACCTGATAATTGACTTTCTCCTATTTCTGCCCAACATACGGGAGTTCTGCACTTGCGTCCATACAGTGCTTCAAATGGAGCAGCTTCGATGCTCGAATGATAACTATTGTTATAGGAGAATTCAATTAATGGCAAATGGCTATCCCAATTACCACCAAAGTCAATTACACATGCTCGGAGCATGTCTACCATTGTTTGTATCGTCCTTTCACTTTGTCCGTCCGTTTGAGGATGATATGCAGTACTTAAATTGAGTCGAGTTCCCATTACCTCCTGGAAACTTGTCCAGAAACGGGACGTGAAACAACTATCTCTATCTGATACAATGGAGAGTGGACTCCATGTAAGGATACTACTTCATCTACATACAACTTGGCTAACCTTTCCATGCTAAAGGTTTCCTTCGTTGGTAGAAAATGAGCTGATTTGGTTAATCGATCCACAATTACCCAAATAGCATCATTACCTTTTCTGGTTTTGGGTAACTTAGTAACAAAGTCCATTGTTATGAGTTCCTATTTCCATACAGGCATTTCTAACTGTTGTAGTAGTCCTGAAGGTTTCTGGTGTTCGGCCTTAACTGACGAACAAGTAAGACACTTGGTTACATATTCTGCTATTTCCTTTTTCATTCCTATCCACCAGAAATTATTTCTTAAATCTTGGTACATCTTATTGTTTCCTGGATGTACAGTATACCTAGATTTATGTGCTTCCTCTAGAATTTTATTTCTTAATTCTCCCTACTTAGGTACCCAAATTCATTTCTTGTGGAATCTCCAAATTCCATCCTTCCCTTGTTCTAGTTCCCTTAGGTAACCTTTCATTCCTTCGGCATCGTCCTTGATTGTCGTTCCCTGAATTTTCTTTAATTGTTCCATTAAATCTAATTGTAGATTTAACCTAAGAGCACGGACTCGTTTTTGCTTTTCATGATACTTACGACTTAAGGCATCTGCGACTACGTTTGCCCTTCCTTCGTGATATTGAATATCACAGTCGTAATCACTTAGGATTTCCATCCACCTTCTTTGCCTCATGTTTAACTCTTTTTGCCCAAATATATACCTTAAACTTTTATGATCTGTATAGATAGTAAACTTACTTCCGTACAGATAATGTCTCCAAATTTTAAGGGCAAAAATTATGGCTCCTAACTCTAGGTCATGAGTTGTATAATTTTCTTCGTGTTTTTTCAACTGTCTAGAGGCATACGCAATTACCTTTTTGCGTTGCATCAACACACATCCATATCCTAATTTTGAAGCATCACAGTATACTTCAAAATCTTCGGTTCCTTCGGGTAAAGCTAAGATTGGAGCGTTTGTCAATTTGTGCTTTAGAATCCTAAAAGCTTCCTCTTGTCTAGATCCCCATTCAAACTTAACTGCCTTACAAGTTAGCTTAGTCAAAGGTACAGCTATCTTAGAGAAATCTTTAATAAATCGTCTATAATATCCAGCTAATCCTAGAAAACTTCTAACTTCCATAGCCGTTCGTGGAACCTTCCAATTGGTGACTGCTTCTATTTTAGCAGGATCTACGTGAATTCCTTCGTGATTCCCCATATGACCTAAAAATTGTACTTCCTGCAGCCAGAATTCACACTTCGAGAATTTGGCATAAAGCTTTTCCTTTCTTAACAAGGTTAAGAGTGCATGCAGGTGCTTACAATGTTCTTCCTGACTTTTGGAATAAATGAGTATATCGTCAATGAACACGATCACAAATTTATCCAAGTATGGTTTACAGATCCTATTCATCATGTCCATAAATGCGGCTGGAGCATTTGTTAATCCGAAGGGCATGACTGTAAACTCATAATGACCATACCTAGTTCTGAAAGCAGTTTTAGGTATGTCTTCCTCTTGTACTTTCAACTGGTGATATCCAGATCTTAAGTCTATCTTAGAGAAATACCTAGCTCCTTGCAATTGATCAAAAAGATCATCAATCCTAGGTAGTGGGTATCGATTCTTGATTGTAACCTTATTCAATTCCCTATAATCGATACACATTCTCATCGACCCATCTTTCTTTTTCACAAACAACACTGGTGCACCCCAAGGGGATGAACTAGGTTGTATAAATCCTTTGCTTAGTAATTCATCTAACCGCTTTTTCAATTCTAGCATTTCAGTAGGTGCTAATCGATAAGGTGCCTTAGCTATTGGTGTAGTACCTGGAATTAGATGAATTCTAAACTCTACTACCCTATCTGGCGGTAACCCAGGTAATTCTTCTGGAAAGACATCTGGGTATCCTGAAACTATAGGGATGTCCTGGAGTTCCTTACTTTTAGTGTTAATGATTACAGAAATCATATACACCATTTCTTGTTTCCTTGAATAACTAGCCAATTTCATTACTGAAATGAATTTTAATGGCTTCCGAGGTCTATCTCCTGTAATTAAGATTACTTCTCCTGTGGGGGTACGGATTTCTACGGAATTCTTATCACACAGGATTCGAGCATGGTTGGCGACTAACCAATCCATTCCTAATACTACATCGAATCCGGCTAAATTCATAGGTAACAAGTTTGCAGAAAACTTATAGCCTAACAGTTCTATCTTTCCTTCTTGCAATACCTTATCTATTGTCACACCCCCAAAATCCACCCGCGGATGACACCCGCTTCGAGGGCGTGACTGACCAGGATCCAGCCACCAATTATACTGAATAACTAAATTGATAACAAAAGTAGTACTTACTAATCATATGATTGGCAAGCGTTAAGTTTAGAGTTCAAGTCTTAAGTTCAGAGTAAAATGTAGCGGAAGCATAATTAACAGTTTTAAACATTGTTCATAAGGTAAACAAGATAAATGCCCAACACACGGGCAGACAACCACTACACATCCCAAGCGGCTGCTCCAGTCACTGGCCACCTGCAAGCATGCAGTAAGGGGTCAACAATAATGCTGAGTGAGTTCACTAGTTGTCCAGTTTTAATTACCAAAAACTCGTTTCACCAGTTAATTTATCCGTTTATACATGCCATGGGGAGCTACCCCAAAAGTTAGCGACTAAACTGTTTTTCCAATACCGAACACTAGGTAACCGTTTGCGTTTCCGCAGGATGCCCCAATATCAATGTTCTATCATCATTGACGAATGCCTGAGTACATTAGTTCACGACCGATCCCATACCATGGCACGGTGTGAGGCTGGTAAGACCTAAATAGCGCTATCAACTAATAACCCGTTCGCCTGGCACCGGCGACTAATCGGTATTATGTAGTAGGGACTTGAGTGATAGAGTTGCGTTTAGTGCCGTTGATTGCATTCCGTATAAACAGTAATTAACTAAAAAGGTTTCCCAATACAAGGGAAGATAAAGTAAGTTTGTTTCCCAATAACTCGGGAAGGAATGTAGACGGTATCCCCTTTACAAGGGGATAGGGTTGTTTCAGTCTCGTGTCCCAAACCACCGGGACGCATGCTTTTAAGTCGTGAACTCACCTTGGGTTGCTCGGTATGATACGTTACTTGGTTAAGCTCGTTGGTTACCACGTCCTAGCATGGTTACCAAGTATGGGTCAAGTCGGGTACAAGTAAACACGTATAGCATGCACGTATACAAACAGTCAACAGGCAGAACTACAAACAGTAACATATATACATACAGTAGCAGATCAGAACGAAGTCCAGTCAACAGGAGGCCCAATAGTTGAAGCCCAAAACAACAAGACAAACAGTCAAGGCCCAATAACATAAAATAGCCCAGTCGAAACTAAGGTGGTTGCGACTCGCAACCGAGGTTGCGACTCGTAACTGCGGTCTCGGTCCGTCACGTTTTGGTTACGACTCGTAACCGGAGATTGCGACTTAGCAGGTGTGGTTGCGACTCGCAACCAGGTTTGATGCGTGCTGATTGCGACTCGCAACTGGGAGGTTTCGACTGGTCATGCGTGGTTTCGGGTAGCAACCAAAGGTTGCGACTCGCAACCGTGGTTACGTGTGCATGAAGCCCTTCTAGAACCTGTCATTTTGTACGAACCAATAGGAATGCATTTTCATGAAACCAATATGTACCATTTCCACTAAAACATGTTTGTTTGTCTGATCAATAGCCAAAACAGATCAAATATACACATTTCAAAATATTTCAAAGGCATTCAAATTGTTCTTCGTGTTCATCATCATCATTATACATAACATTCAAGCAATAAGCTGAAAATCATTCAAACAAAGGCATACTACTAAAACCCAAAGCTGTGCACTTAAAACCTCATAATCAAGCCCTTAATATGATCATTCAGGCAATTAGCACATATCCGAAACATACATTTATAATGACCATAATCTATCCGAACTTCTTAACAAACTGAAATACACACAAACCGGAACCAACAATAATTTGCAAAACAACTAGCATCTTTCTAATCATCAACATCAACAAGCACAAACCAATAACCATGCTATCTAACATATCACTAATAATAAACAAGAACCATATCAACAAAACACTAACCGGTAGAGATTCAAGGTGTGTGGGTTCGATGAATGAGCTTCCGATTGGTGGTTCCGAGCTAAAGCCGAGTATGTTCTTGATTTGGTTGAACCCGAGAGGAAGAAGAGGGATTGTAGTGTGGTGCTAGGGTTTTAGGGTTTAGTGAAGAAGAGAGTGAATGAGGGAGAGTGTGATGAGTGTGTAAAATGGATAAGGGAGGTGGGGTTGGGTTTATATAATGTGTTCCGAATGGGCTTAGGGGATTCCGGCTTGGGTTTCTTGGTTACAAGGCCTTAACCGGCCCAAGTGCTTCACTGTTCACTCGAGACCGTGGTTTCGAGTCGGGTTGAGGTTTCGGTTCACTTATATATATATACATACACATAAGTAAATCGGCATATAACACATAATAACAAATAGTTTTTCATACATTTTTACTGTTAGTCGATTACGTACACGTTTGTTACATCGAAAGGTTATCCGGAAAGATCCGAGGTGTCACATTATCCCCAAGTTTTAGGAACTTTCGTCCCGAAAGTTAAGGCAGCCACTGTCAAGCTAGCGTGAGTAAAAGCGTTTCAACGGGGTGTCACATCATCCCCCGTTAGTTTGGAATTTCGTCCCGAAATTCGTTCGTAGCTTCAGTGCTGGGATTTTCGTTAGGGAACAACTGGGGATATTTGTGCTTCATCTGGTCTTCCCGCTCCCAGGTATACTCTGGGCCACGTCGCGAGTTCCAACGAACTCGTACAAGAGGTATCTGGCTACGTTTGAGGATTTTGATCTCCCGATCAGTGATCTCAATCGGTTCCTCAGTAAAGTGTAGCTGTTCGTCAATCGTTAGCTCCTTAAAAGGAATCACAAGTGTTTCATCCGACAAACACTTCTTCAGGTTGGATACGTGAAAAACGTTGTGTACCGCACTCAGTTCTTCAGGCAGACTCAATCTATAAGCAACCTTACCGATCTTCTCGGTAATTTCGAATGGTCCGATATATCGCGGATTAAGCTTGCCCCGTTTACCAAAACGAACCACACCCTTCCAGGGTGAGACTTTAAGTAGAACCCGGTCACCGACCTGGAATTCCAATGGTTTCCTACGCTTATCAGCGTAGCTCTTCTGACGGTCACGAGCTGCCGCCATGCGTTGTCTGATCTGGGCAATCTTTTCCGTTGTGTCCACCACCAACTCTGGGCCCGTGATTTGACTATCACCGATTTCTGCCCAGCAGAGAGGTGACCGGCATTTACGACCGTACAATGCCTCAAAAGGTGCTGCCTGAATACTAGTGTGGTAGCTGTTGTTGTAGGAGAACTCCACTAGCGGTAGATGCTTCTCCCAGTTCTTGCCAAAGTCGATCACACACGCTCTAAGCATGTCTTCTAGAGTCTGGATGGTACGTTCGGACTGTCCATCCGTTTGCGGGTGATAAGCAGTGCTCATATCCAAACGTGAGCCAAAGCATTTGTGCATAGCTTGCCACAGTTCCGAAGTAAATCGAGCGTCTCGGTCGGAAATAATTGAGGTTGGCACTCCGTGCCTCGAAACTACTTCCTTTAAGTAAATCTCCGCCAAGGTAGAAAATTTGTCCGTTTCCTTAATAGCCAGAAAGTGCGCGGACTTGGTCAACCGATCTACTATTACCCAAATAGTATCATTTCCGCGTTGAGATCTAGGTAACCCTGTGACAAAATCCATGGAAATTTGCTCCCATTTCCATTTCGGGATTTCTGGTTGTTGGAGTAGACCTGTCGGCTTCTGGTATTCTGTCTTGACTCTCGCGCAAGTCAAGCATTTGCTGACGTATGTTGCTATGTGGGCCTTCATACCAGGCCACCAATATGTAGTCTTCAAGTCGTGGTACATCTTGTCCGAACCAAGATGTACTGAGTAGCGGGACTTGTGGGCTTCATTCATCACGAGTTCACGTAACCCTCCAAAGAGTGGAACCCAAATGCGTCCTGTTACATAGTAAGCACCATCTTCTTTCTGTTCCATTTGCTGTCTCGACCCTCGCAGAGACTCAGTCCTGATGTTTTCCGGCTTCAATGCTTCAACTTGAGCATTTCGAATCTGGGTAGGGAGGTTAGACTGGATGGTAAGTTGCAATGCTCGCACGCGCTTCGGTATAGTGTCCTTTCGACTGAGGGCGTCTGCCACTACATTGGCCTTGCCCGGATGATACTTGATGGCGCATTCGTAGTCGTTCAAGAGTTCGACCCATCGACGTTGTCGCATGTTTAATTCCCTTTGCCTAAAGATATGCTCGAGACTCCTATGATCGGTGTAAATAGTGCACTTGGTACCGTACAGGTAATGTCTCCATATCTTAAGAGCAAAAACCACTGCTCCTAGTTCCAAGTCATGCGTCGTGTAGTTCTTTTCATGCGTCTTGAGTTGTCGAGAGGCGTAGGCAATAACTTTCTCGCGTTGCATTAACACGCAACCGAGTCCATGAATAGACGCATCGCAGTAAACCACAAAGTCGTCAGTACCTTCAGGTAACGAGAGAATAGGAGCGCTACAGAGGTTATCCTTAAGCCTCTGAAAAGCAGATTCCTGCGCTGCATTCCACTTGTAGGCGACGCCTTTCTGAGTAAGAGTCGTGAGGGGTTGTGCAATCTTGGAGAATCCCTGAATGAATCTGCGGTAGTAGCCTGCCAAGCCCAAGAATTGACGAACTTCAGTGGGAGTCTTAGGCGTAGGCCAGTTCTTTATCGATTCGATCTTAGCGGGGTCGACGTGAATTCCGTTCTTGTTAACTACATGGCCGAGAAAATGGACTTCTCGAAGCCAAAAGTCACATTTAGAGAATTTGGCGTACAGTTGCTCATTGTGAAGGAGCTCGAGGATAAGGCGTAGGTGCTGTTCATGCTCTTCTTGACTTTTCGAATAAATCAGAATGTCGTCGATGAACACAATCACAAATTTGTCGAGGTAAGGCTTACATACGCGGTTCATAAGATCCATGAACACTGCAGGTGCATTGGTCATTCCAAAAGGCATGACGAGAAATTCATAGTGACCATAACGGGTCCTGAACGCAGTCTTAGAGATGTCTTCATTACGAACTCTCAGCTGATGATAGCCTGATCGCAGGTCAATCTTAGAATAGTAACTCGATCCTTGCAATTGATCAAACAAATCGTCGATGCGCGGGAGAGGGTAACGATTCTTGATGGTAACCTTGTTCAACTCACGATAGTCGATGCACATTCGGAATGTGCCGTCCTTCTTCTTGACAAAGAGTACTGGGGCTCCCCAGGGTGATGAACTAGGACGGATAAATCCTTTATCCAATAGTTCTTGTAGTTGCGTAGAGAGTTCCTTCAGTTCTGCAGGGGCTAAACGGTACGGTGCACGAGCTATGGGTGCTGCTCCGGGAGCTAGCTCGATTTGGAAGTCGACCTGACGGTGAGGAGGGAGTCCAGGTAGTTCCTCAGGAAATACCTCGGGATAATCGCGTACTACAGGAAAATCTTCAATCCTCTTTTCCTTATCGTGGGTATTGGTGACGAGTGCTAAGATAGCGGTGTGCCCTTTCTGTAAACACTTCTGGGCTTTTAAAAGCGAGATAATGCCTGTGACTTCTCCGCCTTTGTTGCCTTGAACGATGAGGGGTTGACCAGAACGGCGAGGTATACGAACTGCTTTCTCTTGACAGAGGATCTCAGCGCGATGTTTGGATAACCAATCCATACCAATGACGACGTCGAAGCTCCCAAGTTTGACAGGGAAAAGATCGATACTAAACGTATGGCCAGACAATTCTAGGGTGCAGTCGTGGATCACATGCGTGGCCTCGATGTTCTTACCATTAGCTAACTCGACGGTGTGCTTAGAACTTAATAAGGCGGGCGAGTGCTTAAGTTTCTTACTAATGCGAAGGGATACATAACTGGCATCGGCACCGGAATCAAATAACACAGAAACATAACGATCATCAAGTAGGAACTTACCCGCCACGACGTTGGGATCGTTCCTTGCTTCTCCAGCTCCAATCACGAAAGCTCTGCCCCTTGCATTCCCAGCATTGTTGTTTTGCTCATTGTTCCCAGCCCCCTGATTGTTGTTGCGATTCTGATTCAGTTCAGGGCAATCCTTTCGCATGTGCCCTGTTGCCCCGCATTTAAAACATGCTCTGTTGTTTCCCTGCTGCTGTTGCTGTTGGGGTTGTTGCTGATTCTGCCTTGCCGGGAACTGACTTCTACAATCCTTTGCTTCGTGCCCCATCTTGTGGCATCGCTGACACTGACCCTTGTTGCATGCCCCATTGTGGTGCCTGTTACACTTGTTGCACTTAGGGTAGTTTCCCCGGTAGCCACCCTGTTGCTGAGTGCCTTTGTTGTTGTCAGTTTTCCTTTGCTGAGCTGGGGCTTGAGTAGGGTTAGCATCCTTGCCCTGATTTCCATCCCACTTTCGTTTGCTATCACTAGAACTTCCTTCCGCAGCACTGATCCTTTTGGGCAACCTGCCCTCTTCCACAGCCTGATCAGTAAGTTTGTGAGCAAGTCGAACGATCGGCTGAATGGTAGTGTGGTTGGCTGAAGTTACATGGCTTCGAATTTCTGGAGCCAGACCCTTGATGTACAGTTCGATCCTTCGATACATAGGTCGAGACATGTTTGGACAAAGAGCAGCATAATCGTTGGACAGCTTGGTGTAGGTCTCGATCTCTGACCCAACCATTTTGAGTTCATAGTACTCATTTTCCAGCTTGTGGATGTCATCCCTGTGACAGTACTCTTCCTTGATCATATCCTTGAAATCTTCCCACGCAGTAGCGTTTGCAGTCTCCAAACCAAGCATTTGAATTTGCGCTTTCCACCATGAAAGTGCGCTTCCCTCCAGAGTACCAGTAGCAAACTTCACCCAATTAGCAGGGGGACACTCGCATACAGCGAAAACAGCTTCGACCTTCTCGATCCAGTGCAGGAGTCCTATGGCACCCTCAGTGCCACTGAACGGAAGAGGCTTGCAATCCATGAAGGTCTTGAAGGTACAAACACGTGGTTGCACAGGTGCAGGCTGACCTGTTGTGAGGAGCGAAATAGGTTTAGAGGCGAAAAGACGCTGTGGCGGTAGGATCTAAACATCCTAAAACAACGAGTTTACCTATCGGGTGAGCTACGAAAGCTGCAGCCACAGTGTTGAGCAGGCTAGTGAACTGAGCCTGAGTCATGTTGATGTTTCCTCGTCCGCGTCCACTCATTGTCTTCATAACCAGAAAACATAGTATGAATGTGGTGTCGTAACATAGCGAGAATAAGATAGAAGAGAGAAGATGCATCTATCTAATCAGGCAACTAGTACGTATAGTAAAGCAGAAAGTATAAAACAACCAAGCAAGTAATTATGGGTCCGAGCCATGAGGTCAGATAAGTCGAGCCTTGTACTTGGAGTGTAGTGTCGTCACGAGTCACGGGTTATAGTCTGGTTTTTCCCAAAAAGATTTTTCCCTTTTTAAAACCAAGTTCACTATAACCAATGGCTCTGATACCAATCTGTCACACCCCCAAAATCCACCCGCGGATGACACCCGCTTCGAGGGCGTGACTGACCAGGATCCAGCCACCAATTATACTGAATAACTAAATTGATAACAAAAGTAGTACTTACTAATCATATGATTGGCAAGCGTTAAGTTTAGAGTTCAAGTCTTAAGTTCAGAGTAAAATGTAGCGGAAGCATAATTAACAGTTTTAAACATTGTTCATAAGGTAAACAAGATAAATGCCCAACACACGGGCAGACAACCACTACACATCCCAAGCGGCTGCTCCAGTCACTGGCCACCTGCAAGCATGCAGTAAGGGGTCAACAATAATGCTGAGTGAGTTCACTAGTTGTCCAGTTTTAATTACCAAAAACTCGTTTCACCAGTTAATTTATCCGTTTATACATGCCATGGGGAGCTACCCCAAAAGTTAGCGACTAAACTGTTTTTCCAATACCGAACACTAGGTAACCGTTTGCGTTTCCGCAGGATGCCCCAATATCAATGTTCTATCATCATTGACGAATGCCTGAGTACATTAGTTCACGACCGATCCCATACCATGGCACGGTGTGAGGCTGGTAAGACCTAAATAGCGCTATCAACTAATAACCCGTTCGCCTGGCACCGGCGACTAATCGGTATTATGTAGTAGGGACTTGAGTGATAGAGTTGCGTTTAGTGCCGTTGATTGCATTCCGTATAAACAGTAATTAACTAAAAAGGTTTCCCAATACAAGGGAAGATAAAGTAAGTTTGTTTCCCAATAACTCGGGAAGGAATGTAGACGGTATCCCCTTTACAAGGGGATAGGGTTGTTTCAGTCTCGTGTCCCAAACCACCGGGACGCATGCTTTTAAGTCGTGAACTCACCTTGGGTTGCTCGGTATGATACGTTACTTGGTTAAGCTCGTTGGTTACCACGTCCTAGCATGGTTACCAAGTATGGGTCAAGTCGGGTACAAGTAAACACGTATAGCATGCACGTATACAAACAGTCAACAGGCAGAACTACAAACAGTAACATATATACATACAGTAGCAGATCAGAACGAAGTCCAGTCAACAGGAGGCCCAATAGTTGAAGCCCAAAACAACAAGACAAACAGTCAAGGCCCAATAACATAAAATAGCCCAGTCGAAACTAAGGTGGTTGCGACTCGCAACCGAGGTTGCGACTCGTAACTGCGGTCTCGGTCCGTCACGTTTTGGTTACGACTCGTAACCGGAGATTGCGACTTAGCAGGTGTGGTTGCGACTCGCAACCAGGTTTGATGCGTGCTGATTGCGACTCGCAACTGGGAGGTTTCGACTGGTCATGCGTGGTTTCGGGTAGCAACCAAAGGTTGCGACTCGCAACCGTGGTTACGTGTGCATGAAGCCCTTCTAGAACCTGTCATTTTGTACGAACCAATAGGAATGCATTTTCATGAAACCAATATGTACCATTTCCACTAAAACATGTTTGTTTGTCTGATCAATAGCCAAAACAGATCAAATATACACATTTCAAAATATTTCAAAGGCATTCAAATTGTTCTTCATGTTCATCATCATCATTATACATAACATTCAAGCAATAAGCTGAAAATCATTCAAACAAAGGCATACTACTAAAACCCAAAGCTGTGCACTTAAAACCTCATAATCAAGCCCTTAATATGATCATTCAGGCAATTAGCACATATCCGAAACATACATTTATAATGACCATAATCTATCCGAACTTCTTAACAAACTGAAATACACACAAACCGGAACCAACAATAATTTGCAAAACAACTAGCATCTTTCTAATCATCAACATCAACAAGCACAAACCAATAACCATGCTATCTAACATATCACTAATAATAAACAAGAACCATATCAACAAAACACTAACCGGTAGAGATTCAAGGTGTGTGGGTTCGATGAATGAGCTTCCGATTGGTGGTTCCGAGCTAAAGCCGAGTATGTTCTTGATTTGGTTGAACCCGAGAGGAAGAAGAGGGATTGTAGTGTGGTGCTAGGGTTTTAGGGTTTAGTGAAGAAGAGAGTGAATGAGGGAGAGTGTGATGAGTGTGTAAAATGGATAAGGGAGGTGGGGTTGGGTTTATATAATGTGTTCCGAATGGGCTTAGGGGATTCCGGCTTGGGTTTCTTGGTTACAAGGCCTTAACCGGCCCAAGTGCTTCACTGTTCACTCGAGACCGTGGTTTCGAGTCGGGTTGAGGTTTCGGTTCACTTATATATATATATACATACACATAAGTAAATCGGCATATAACACATAATAACAAATAGTTTTTCATACATTTTTACTGTTAGTCGATTACGTACACGTTTGTTACATCGAAAGGTTATCCGGAAAGATCCGAGGTGTCACATCTATGTTGACAGAATTTCCATCTGCCGTTTCGACTGTAAAAATATGCCTAAGAGTAGTTAAAGGTAAGTTAAGAGCTTGGCAGAATGAAGTATTAATGAAACTTTGCTTTGCACCAGAGTCAAATAATACTTTTGCATAGACGTTAGGCACTAAGAACGTACCCGCTATCACGTCTGGAATGAGTTCGGCTTCTTGAGTGGTCAGCTGGAATGCGCGAGCATTCTTCTTAGTTGCCCCTTCAGCTTGCTTGCCTTTATTATCTGCGGCTTTAACCAATTTAGGGCATTCTGTTTTGTAATGTCCGGTTCCTCCACAGTTATAGCAGACTATGGCTTTCTTTTTGCAGTTATCTTCACTATGTCCTACTGATTTGCAAAAATTGCAGGTTATATAGCATCTTCCAAAATGCTTTCTCTTGCAATTTCTGCAGAATGGCGGGGTTGAGGATTGCCATGTTCCTCTTCTTTTAAAGCGGTTATTATTACCCGTACGAAATCCCTGGGTAATCTTTTGAGCCAATTCTTTCTTTCGATCTTCTTCTCTTGTGCGCACCAGTTCATCGGTTAAGGTGTTGGCTAACTCTACAGCATCGTCAATAGTGCGTGGTCTTGCAGCTTTAACGATGTTACGGATTTCTCCGATTAATCCCCAAATATAACGGGAAATGAGTACCGGTTCTGGCGAAGCCAAGTTAGGTACTACTCTCGCATATTCGAAGAATGTCGAAGTGTATCCTCGACAATCTACGCCTATCATACGATGACTCAGGAACTTGGTTGCCATTTGTTCCTTTTCGTATTCGGGACAGAATTTTCTTTCGACAAGACTCTTAAATTCGTCCCAATTCATCGCATAGGCCACTCTTCTTCCTTTTGCTTGTAGCACTGTGTTCCACCATTCTAACGCCCCTTCTTTGAACAAGTTCGACGCATACATAACTTGATCTTCTTCAGCACATTTACTTATTGCAATTACTGCTTCGGTTTTCTCTAACCATCGCCAGTGTTGCAGTTGCCCCTTCATTACCTGCAAATTCTGTGGGTTTGCAAGCAAGAAATTCCTTGTAAGTGCAACCAGGCGTTGCAGCTTTCATTTTCTTAGGGAGTGGGGCCTGTTGCGGATTGTTATCATGATTATCATGATTGCCGCCTCCATTTACACTATGGCTAAAATTATCTTCCTGAGTACGTTTACTAGGAATGATTTGTTGGGATTCAACAGGTTTCCTAGCAGCAGCCATGATTTCTGGAATAGCATTGGCTATCCCTTGAGTAATGATATTTTCAATATCTTGTCTAGTCATGTATTGGTTTTCCTGATTTTACTCAGATTGATTCTCTTCGTTAACTGGTTCATTACTAGCGTTTTCCATCTGCTAATTTATATTGATAGGAATTATTAGTATCTAATTATTGGTAACAAAATCAACACAGATAAACACATAGATTATTACAACATACAAATATAACCAAAATTGTCGATGCCTCGACTTCTGTTTTGTTTTATATATTATACCTGCTTCAATACACACCTTTTATCTTACATTGTTTTATTGCCCATTTTACAGAGTTAGTTTTACTGTATTAGTTATAATACAAACAGACTTTTCCAAACCCTCCCCACTATTCTTGGATTACTGGCAGTTCAGTAGTGACGTTCCCTTTCGTCATACTTCCAGGAAATCTGCTCCCCAATTTCCCTGATCCCAGTGCCTATCAGTTCTTCACCAAACTGATGCAGTTCAACTAAATTTTCATAGCTCATTGGCGGATTAGGGATAGGTTCTGGATCAAACTGTGGGAGAAAACTATAGGGACTATTGACTATATTCTGGAATTGCCAGTCATTGGTCCACCATTCTTCCATTTGGCCTAATGGTCGTGTGTGTACTAGTGGGTCTGGAATAACTGGTTCTAGGTTTATTGGGAATTGGCTGTAGCAGGATAAGAGAAGAGATTATTGTTGACAGGCTCTATGACATCACAATTGGCCAGTAGACGGTCTATTTCGTCCTGGAATGTGATCTCCTCTGGCTATTTAGAGCTTTCTCCGATCTCTATTCCCTTTTGCTTTAGGTCTATCCCTATTTCTGTCTCTACTGGTTTGGAACTTTCTCTGGTTTCTATTTCCTTTCCCTTGCTCACACTTACAGGATTCTCTATTTTAGGAAGTCTCCTAGTTGCGGGTTTCCTTCTACGCACTTTTCTCCATCCTACATATCTTCTCCTCTTTTTAGGTTTTGCTTTTTCCAGCGGTGGAGCTTGGAATTCCAGAGGTTCCTCTATGTCAGCAATGTAACCAGTGAAGTTGTGGGAGACTTCAATTGGCACAGGATAGAGGTTGAGGTTCTGAAACGCCTCGGATAGCTCACTTATGCTGTGTAGCATATATGCAAAATGCACAAAAATGCTAAGTTAAAACTTTGGAACAAAGTTTAACAAATAAACATTTTTATTGCACACTAATTTGTACAACATAATAGCAAACAGAACACACTCAGATTTATTTATTGATTTACTGGGAAGTACTTATTTCTAGATTTAGAGTTTAAAGATTTGCATTTTCTGCTACGGTAGCGAGCAGATACAGATTTGCCCATTTTTCATCTAGGTTATTTTCCCCTGGTGGATTATGACCAATTTCCTGAATCTCCGGGTTAAACCTCACTTTCTTGGTTTGGGGTTTCTTTTTCTCTTGACCCTTTCTAACAATCAGGTTCCTTTTCTTCGGTGTAAGTGGATTTTCATAATTTGCCTTACGAACAAAGATTCCTTCCTCTAACTCGATAGGAGATTTGGAGGAAGAGGTTCCTTGTTCTTTAGGTGTACTATCTAATTTGCGATAGATAGCAGAAATCTTTTGTTTACCCATACTGTAATTTCAACAATTAATAAGTTAATGCACATATATTCACAGAATGACAAATAAAATTTTCCTAATTGTAATAGGCTTAAATCAATTAGAACATTGAGCTTTATCAGTAAGCTTAAAACAGTGGCTCTGATACCACCTTATTTCTGTCACGGCCCCCGACCCGGTTTGACCCGTTTCAGGAGCCGCGGGACAGAAATCCTGCGGTATTTAAATTTTAGACGACAGCGGAAGTCTTTTTAAAAACAGGATCTTTCAATAATTTAAACTGCCCATTTTATAACTGAGGGATAAAATCCCATAATTTACAATAATGTGATTTCTCTGGGAAATCTTTTATCTTCAAAACATGTTTCTTTTATTTATTTACAATGAGCCACTTTTCTAAGCTGGGAGTGCTTCACGGTACTTCTCTTTCTTTGCTCACAACATATCGCCTGAAACATGTTTGAAAAAGGTTTTGTCAGCGGGGAAATACTGAGTGAATCATTCATTTTACTAAAACGACACATTTGTTATAATTCACAGTATTAAGAGCGATTACAATGTTTCTGATTATCAAACCAACTACCCACGGTACTTTACCACTCGACCCACTGGCCCACCTGTCCAGTGGTGTCTGTGATTATGGTCATATCACCCATTGGCTGCCCCAATGTTGAAGATTATCAAGTAATGTATACAAAACCCCACATACCGGCTGTAATATGGTGATTACAAAGACTTAATCCCTGTAATTATAACTTTGAAAATAATTTGGAGTTTTGTAAAACAGTTGATAAAAAGAGAATGACTCACTTTGCAGATTTTACGAGCAGAGTTTAAGCCTTACTGATTTGCCTGTGATTAACCTAATTTAATTAACAATGCACACACAAACGGGTTAGTAACTAATTCAGCAGTTACGTCAATTCACGAGATTAAACCCTCACAACAATTAATAAGTGCAATACTTAATAATTCAATGGATTCACAATGAATGACAGAGCATAGTCCTAATTCGAACAGCACTCAAACATTCAAGTTGAAATCACAATGAATAACAAAGTATCAGCTCAATTTGAGCAGCACTCAGACAATCGTTGGATAGTTATAATCGATCGGACGTTGAATCGTAATAGCGATCGAGTTATTACCCTGATTGCGGCAGCACCTCGTGATCGTGTGTGTTTAATTGTGATATAACAGCCTTAACTCGACGTACACAGAAGATTTGTGCGTCGTTTCAACTTCTCTGTTCATGTCCCAATGTCTGCTATTTATACTAATTTTTGGGACTCCCTTACGGACCGTATGCCTGATCCCTTACGGTTCGTAAGCTAAGAAGTCTAATTATAGGCTGCCTAGGCTCGGGACTAGCTTGCATGAATCAATGAATTTGACCAATCAGAACTTTGCAACGTTTATTTTAGATAATTATTAAACTAGGGTTTGCCCCCCTCGAGTTTTAGGGGCCCTGATCCTGTTTCCGATTGTTCTGAAAATTTTAGGGCTAATGCAGAATTATTTGGGTGTCTCAATTAGGGTTTTCTTATTGACTAATTATCGTCCTAATTATTGATTTTAGTGACAGTTGTTACAGTATTATTGGTAGAAAGAGACGGAGTTCAAACTCCAATCCACTATGTTAGTAGGGTGCTCACGGATCCAGAAACACGTTACTCAACCATGGAAAAGTTAGTTCTCGCGCTACTCCACGCCTCCAGGAGGCTGCGCAGGTATTTCACTGGGTACGTAATCACTGTTCTCACTAACTTCCATATTGGCACAATCTTGCAAAAACCAGAGACATCAGGCCATTTGGCAAAGTGGGCAATTAAACTAGGGGGCCACAATATCCTGTACAGGCCGCGCCCAGCTATCAAAGGCCAAGTATTAGCATACTTCATTACCGAAGTGCCTGAAGACAAGATCAAGGAATGTAAAGCAGTAGAAACTCCCATCAAAGATACATCAGATGAACTATGGATGCTATACACTGATGGAGCTTCAAATGAAGATGGCGCAGGAGCTGGTTTGCGCCTTGTTAGCCCAGAGAAGCATGAGTTCACCTATGCCATCAAGTTGGATTTCAAAAATACCAACAATGAGGCAGAATATGAAGCATTTTTGGCAGGCTTGCGCCTGGCCATCAAGATGGGAGCACAAAACTTACAAGCGCATGTCGACTCTCTCCTGATCGCGAGTCAAATCAACAGAATATACGACGCAAAGGGCGAGGTCATGGCTTTGTATTTGGAACAAGTGAAGGAGCTACTTCAGAAGTTCAAATCTTACAAGTTTGTTTATATCAACCGGTCAGAGAACAAGCCAGCGGACGCGCTAAGCAAGCTCGCTTCAACAGCATTTCAACACCTCGCCAAGGATGTAAGAATTGAAGTCTTGAAAAACCCATCGGTACTGCTGCGCCAGGTCAATGTGATCGAGATAGGGCCACCTTCGTGGATGACCCCTATCATTCAATATCTGCAAGAAGGAATCCTCCTAGAGAACAAGGCGGAAGCCAGGAAAATACAAAACAGAGCGTTGTTCTATGAGATCAATGGGGGCATTCTTTACAGGAGATCCTTTTTAGGGCCATTACTACGTTGCTTGGACCCTCAAGATGCAAGTTATCTGATCAGGGAGATACATGAAGGCATCTGCGGCATTCATGCGGGCCCGCGCATGGTCGTAGCAAAGATAATGAACGTTGGCTACTATTGGACAGGGATACACGTTGACGCTCTGAAGGAACTGCGCAAATGAGACTCCTGTCAAAGACACGCTCCAAAAACCCAGCGCCTAAAAAATGATCTGATTCCTGTGTCCATAGTCTGGCCTTTCCAGCAGTGGGGGATCGATATGGTGGGACCTTTCCCTGAAGCTCCTAGCGCAGTGAAGTTCATAATTGTTGCTGTTGATTACTTCACTAAGTGGGTGGAGGCAAAGGCCCTCACTTCAACCTCTGCAATGATGGTGCGGAAATTCATATAGGAACACATCATTTGCAGATTTGGCCTCCCACTCAAGATCGTGACTGATAGCGGCACCAATTTCGCTTCTGAAGACCTTCAAGAGTGGATGAAAGAGTTGAACATCGAGCACACTTTCTCTTCCGTTGCGCATCCTCAAGGCAACAGCCGAGTAGAAAGTGTCAATAAAAGCATTGTTGAAGGGATAAAGGCCCGCCTGGGCACCAAGAGAAAAGGCTGGGTAGATGAGCTCCCTAGCATTCTGTGGGCTCATCAAACCATGCCAAAAACAAGCACTGGCGAAACACCTTTTAGCCTTGTCTACGGCTCAGAGGCGGTTATCCCAGCAGAGATATGCCTCCCCTCGCCGCGCTTATCAACAGTCAACAAGATTGACAACGAGGCAGAGCGCCATTTAGACTTGGACCTGCTCGAAGAAAGGCGCAAAATCGCGCGAATCAAATAGGCCAAGTACAAAAATAGCTGGAGCAATACTACAATGCCAGAGTGCGCATCAGTACGTATACCCCAGGAGAATACGTGTTTAGGGATAACGAGGCCTCTAACGCAGAGCGCCCTGGGAAACTAGCACCAAAATGGGAAGGCCCATACTTGGTTCACGAAGTGCTAGGAAAAGGGGCGTACAACCTGCGCACTCTAGATGGCCATATCATCCCGTGCACCTGGAACGCGCAGCAACTGCGCAAGTGTTACATGTGATCACCTTCGGCCAAAGCGCCTTTCAGTCATTTAGGTTGGCCACGCGCCTTTACTATTAGCTATGTTGGCCACACACCTTTTAATTACCTATGTTGGCTATACGCCTTTTCTTTTATTTCGATTATGTATGTTGGCCCCGCGCTTGTTTCTAAGCTACTTAATGCAAGCATTGGCTATGCCTTATGATTTATCATCACACCTTCTACGTTACAAATGCATGTTAAACTTTTGATTAGCACAAAAACACTTCAGTAAATTATGAGCTCTTGAGTTATGCCTCCAAGGTCCTCCGCGAACATAGCGCGAGATCGGGCAATAACACTTATACACGAGCCACACTTACATTTATTCGCGCTAACTTAAACAAAGTTTCTAACAACAATGCAATAATTGTAACTTGAAAAAATAAGTAGCAAACACCATATGTTCTATTCAAAAAGCACGTCTGCGCAACGATACATTAAAATTAAAAACATGAAAATTACAAGGCATCAGCCTATGAATCCTGTCATCTACTCATAACCATCTCCATCGCAATCGCCATCTCTGCCGGCTACCTCTTCCTCATCTGTCAACTCCACAGTTTCTGGAGGATCAAGGATGAATTTCAGCCGCGCGCCCCAGTCATTGTGCTTTAACGCTTCGGTGACCAACTCCATAAAAGGCAGCGAAACATGGTCGTAGACTTCTTCAGCGCGGGCTAGCATAGCGTCAACCTGATCAGTCACCGAGCAATGATGAGTATCAAACTCTTGGCCAAAGGCTTCTTCCACATGATGAGCGCACTCTAGATAACCCCACGATGCCCAACGGCACGCGAAGCATCTATAAGCGCGGCAACAGCCCCATCCAGCTCAGTGGCATTCAGAATAGAGTTAGCGATCTGCACAAAGAGAGACATCATAAGAATAAAACAACAATAAACAGGTTAAGGTAAAGAGGAGAAACTCACCGCATCTACTCCTCTACCACGCATCCACTCGGACTCGGATACTAGCGTGTCCACGATTGATTGAGCCTCAGCATAGTTGTTTTGAGCTACATTAAGGGCGGAAGTGCTGATGTCTCGCGCCTCTTCGGCCTTCTTCTTGGCCTCCTCGGCGGTATCAGCCTTCACCCTCTCAGCCTCAAGATCAATCTCCAATGATTCGTTCTTGTCAATGGCCTCAAACAATCGGCGCTTCAGCTCCGCAATCTCCACATCTTTGGCAGCTAGGTCTTTATCTTTGCTTGCAACCTGCGTATTCAACTCAGCCAGCAAGGGTTGAAACAAAGACTTAGCAATATTTTAAGAATAAAAAGAAACATAAAAGATTAAGTTTGTTAAACCTCAACATGCCCTTTGTCTGCTTCGACTTCCTCAACCTTCCCTTTTAAAGTGGCGATCTGAGCCTCAAGGTCGGTGATTTTGGAGCGGGCAGCATACATGCGCTGATTATCCTTCTCGCATACTTTTTTCCATTTAGCCCGTTCCTTTGACAACAGTTCCTCAGCGGCTTGAAGTTTGCTCTTTAGGCCTTCGCGGCCCCATTCTTCAGATTTCTTTTCCACTTCGAAAGCAGCCTTCTCCTCAACAAAGGCACTCTTTATCTTTTTGAAGTCTTGGACTTGTTTTAGCAAGCGCTCCCGGTACTTCTCCCAGTCAGCCCGCTCTCTAACCATCGTGCGCCACTCGCGCACAATCTGATGGTTAGCAGCGCGAGTGTTGGACTCCCCAACAATGTAAGCGCGATACAACCCATCATGGGTACGCGCTCTTTGTCTGTTAACTTCACCGGGAGGGAAGGAGCCCAAGTACCAATCCCGACAGGCTGCAAACTCCATAAATGTGTCTTTCTGCTTTAAACCCCAAACAGGTTGGTGGGGAGCATCACCGCGAGCCTCTTCAGTATATATCTTGTAGTAGATATCTCCCAAAGTATCCTTAGGACCAATGGAGCTTGTGGCATTGACCCTCCAGCACCACCAGCCGCGCCTGCACTTCCACCACCACCAGAACCTCCAGCACTGCCAGAAACACCAGCACTTGCACCACCCGCAGCAGTGGTAGTCTCTTTATGTGCTGCTTGCTCGGGTACAGTAGCAGCTGACCCCCCAGCCGCAGATATCACTTGCATAGTTTGGGTGGAGGCATCTGGTTGCACGGGCTCCGTTGATTTAACAACCTCAGGCCCTTTTGTCTGAGCAGCTTCTTTTTCTTTCTCCTTGGGGGGGGGGCTGGTCAAGCCCCGTGATGCGCGTGGCTTCCGGACTATGTGCAGTAGCATGCTCAGTAGCAGCAACCATCTCGATCTCTTTCTGCTTTTCCTTCTCAAGGATTTCACTGCCTGTAGGCTTTTCAAACATTTTCTCAACCTCCCTCTTAGTTGTCGTGGGGGGTCTGATGATAAACTTCTTCTTCTTCGGCGCAGGCTCTTTCGGATCCTTCAGTTCAACACCCTTAGTTTTCTCAGGGGTTTTCTTTAAAGCCTCTGCAGAAATCAAGTGTTAGGAAATTTTACTAGGGAGACAAAATATGGAGAGCATAGCACTAACTTGGTGAAAACTTGTAAAGGGAGCGCATGCTACTTTGCTTCCCTATCACCGGGCCAACATTTTTTTGCGCTGCTTTAGCGCCAGCAGCAGCCTCCTCCCTAGATCTCTTCTGCTCACCAACTTGGCAGAAGCCTCCTCTTGATGCTCTTCTTCTTCTACTTCATCCAGGGCGATTGATGAAGGGGTCGTGCCAGCTTCAGGGATCCTGGATCCCGCGCTTCCAGAACTTTATGAGGCAACCGCGCTGGCCTTCTTCTCACCTATACGAGACAAACCCTCCAGTGAGTCACTCGCAACAACATAATCCTCCAGGTTACTCTGCCGAAATCGAAGAGTACCTTTATCAGAGGCTGCAACAGTCGCGCGGCTACTCCCGCCCTTCTTGTCGGTCGCTTCAGCATCAATGGTTATCACCTTCTTCGTCTTCTTCTTGCCCGCTTTCTTCTTCTTCTCCTCAGGATCTATGCCAAGGTTGCGCAACACACCTGCAAAGATGTTAGACCAGGAACTTAGCTCCCCATTCGATGACCCTACAGACTCCTCGCTAGAAAGATAAAGAATCTCTTTCCCAACGGAAGTCACAGCATGCAAGGGCCTGGGGTTGGGTAGATGCGCACCTTCGATTGCAGTGGGAGGATTGGCAAAGACTCCAACAGGAGGGTACATGAAGTTGTCCTTGATCTGTTCATACCAGTAGGCCTCGCCAGATTCCAAGGGGCGTACACCCATGGCCCCTCCAAAAGTAGTAAAAGCAGCTTGATACAACTGCTTAACTGCATCAACAAGGGGGTGATCAGGCACTACTATCGCAGAGATAAAAAACAAAAAAGAAAGGACATACCTTCGCCATTAAGTAACAACAAGGGAACCTCTTCACTACGCGCAGGCCACCTATCGCTCATGCCTGCAGCAACGAGCACTTGCTCACCAAAAACTCTGTTGGGTGTCGAAGTCAAACGCACATACCACATCTCCTTCTTCGGCAAAGGGAGATCCTCCTTTAGAATCTCATCAGATTCCCGGAATATCATTGCGATGGGCATGACCTCCTCTCTGATAAAGAAAAACTTCATCTTCCAATCATGGAAGCTTTTAGGAGGGTTCAGCAGGATTTTCTTCACGTTCCGAGAAGCAAAAGAATAAAAACCCATGTTTCTGATCAACTGATACATCATTCTAAACTTCGCAACATCAGGTTCGAGCCCATGGGATCTACAAAGAAACTCAAAATGGCGAACCCTAACCATTCCCATTGGACTCATCTGCGAAATATGAAATCCGTAATAGTGCAGAATCGCCCCCATAAAATGGGTGGCCGGCAAACGGAAGTTGACTTCAAGAAAGAAGTCGGCGAAAAGAGTGATGTAACCTAGTGGTGCATCGGCCGCCGTTTGCCCTTGCTGAGGGTACCGGGCATCCCACTCTGCGGAAACTGAACACCTCTAACAAGTTGTTCAAACAGCCCCTGATCCCAGTTGAGAACAGGGACTGGGCCTTCTTCAACTTGAACTTCCTCTTCAGCCATGAGTACTCGAATATGAAGATTTTACTATTTTCTGGGAAACTCGAAAAATGCTCAAGAAAAACTTGAAGATCTGCTGTAAAATCTCGGAAGATTTGAAGAAGTTTTGAATATTCGAGAGAGAAAAGAGAGAGCAGATAAAGGATTATGCAAATCCTCTCTCCTATCGTCGGATATATATACCCATCGCATTTAATGCGATGGGTAAACGTGCTGGAATCACCACGCGCTTATCCAATCAGCAGCTGCCACGTAAGGCAGGATTCTCGGAGTGACGGTTACCACGCGCGCGTGAGCCTCACTCGCCTGACCGAAAGTCGAACTGTCAGTGACAGCATGATGATCGTCGTGTCAGCAGTCAACTCAAACGTCGCCATCAACGACATTTGCACCAACCTGTCAAAATTCAAAATTCGAGATTTTTCCCGCTCAAAGTTACTACAAACTTCATGCAGAAGTTAGCAAAGGCCGCGCAGCATTCATGATTATCCAATGAGCCTGCGCGCTTACACTCAAAAGCAAAATACTATCAAATGGCAACTCTGGTAGTCGCGCCGTAGTAATTGACAATCACTTAAACGCGCGCCGCCTACCAACACCTAGCAAGCACTTTTCAAAGCTAACACACTTTCTTTTTTCTAAGTCCAAAGCTCCAACCATTTACTTCGCGCATGGAGCAGCACTAGACTGGGGGGACTTGAAGGGGTATGGTCCCAAAAAGCCGTGCAGACCATTCAGGTCACGCGCTGGACCATACTCCTTAGTCAGTAAGCTGATCAATCTATAGACCTCGTGCGGGCTGTTTAAGCAAAACCTGACCTCGCGCAAGGTCCAAGCAAGAGATAGCTTCAGTTTCACACTTGGTATTCTGAATAAGAGCATTCAACTCCTACAACCCTGCGCGGGCTAGTTACGTGCACAGCAAGGGTCGCACAGGTGTTACGGTGCAGGTCCACTTCAAAAAGTATCAAAGGTACGAATGGCAGAAGAACGAGCCAATCGGCGTCAACCAGGCTGTGCTCTATCGTGCTCCACGATCGACTGACGTGCAGGAGACAGAGAGTACACAAGGACGCCTACGTGGCACCAATCAGGGGGCGGCGACAACTGCCCCATGATCTCCACTCACCTGCTGATGGCAGAGGGACAACAAGGCCGACAACTAGGACACGTGGCTCCAATCAAGGTGCGCCAGCACCGGAGAGCTTCTAGAAACCACTAACGGTCGATACCAGTTAGACAAGTAGGATATTCCTTGTTGTCACCTTCGGGCCCAAAGCCCATCAACCCATCTCCTCTTACACCTATTCTGTTATGTTGTTATTGATTGTTGGATCATACTTCATTTTTGAGTTTAGATGTCACATATTGAATTGTAACATGTGCTAAATGAAAGTAAAAGGTTACCTGGCAACTTGGCAGGATTAACTTTTGGAGCTTTTTAGACTTTTGCAATTTTTAGTTTGCAAGATCCAAACCTGGTATTGGAGCATTTTTTAATAATGCATAATTTGCTCAGCATAAAGTAGATGTCTTAGAGCATCCCCAATAGGGGTGTTTTTTGATGTTTTTATGATGCCAATGTGGCATTGCCCCCACCAATCACAAACATTATCTCTCTTGCCCCATTCCCATCACCTAAAAACAACACTCTCTCTCCTCTCTCCTCCCTCCCTCCCATCACCTACATACATCACCACACCTTCTCTCCTCCACCTCACACTCTCTCTCATCCACCTCACCTTTCTCTCTCCTTAAAAACACTCAAATACACCTTATTGGGGATGCTCTTAGTACCTACTTTGAATGCAATGTACTAAAAAGTTTAAAAGTAGCTCATCCCGGAATTTGGAATCAGATATATGTTTTGTTTTAAAATGACTTTTTCTAACCTCTTAGATCTGCAACTTTTACAGTTTTGTTATCTTGTTTTTACAAATGGTTTTGGAGAAAATATTTCACCACGGAGAAATTAGTCAATCACAAAAAGGTGCTTCACCACCGGCTGTTAAAGCAACTTGTGAAAAAAATAAGATGTACAAGCAAGGGACCTTAAGATCTAGAAAACACAGATACAAAAGACCTTATTTTCTAAGTATGGAGATCCATTACTTTTACACCTTTTGGTATAGTGTAAAACTGGTATTTGAGCATCTATTTGCATTTATTTTACGATGGGTAGCTCATTATAAAGTTGATGCTCCACCACCAATTGTTAAAATACTTGTCCTAAATGGATATAATAGCAACATATCTCACGATTTAGATCACAAAATTACGTCTTGTTTTTTTTTAAATTACTTAATTTTCAAAATTCCGAGATTTGCTACTTTTACACTTTTTAGTCTGCAACATCCAACCCGGTATTGGAGCATCTTTTTTAATAATGCACAATTTGCTCACTTAAAGTTGATGCCCCAGTACCAATTTTGAATGTTATGTACTAAAAAGTTTAGAAGTTGCACTTCCCGGAATTTGAAAACAAACGTATGTCTTGTTTTGGAAATGACTTTTTTTTCTAAACTCTGAGATCCGCTACTTTTAAATCTTGTTATGTTCGTTTAGCAAATGGTTTTGGAGAAACTATTTAACCACTGAGAATAAGTCCGTCATAAAAAGGTGTTTCACCACCGGTTGTTCAAGCAACAGGTAAAAAAAGGATATACAAGCAAAGGATCTCAAGTTCTAGAAAACACACATACAAATTACCTTATTTTCTAAATATGGAGATCTATTACTTTTACACATTTTGGTCTAACGCTCTAAAACTAGTATTGGAGTATCTATTCTACGATAAGCAATTAGCTCATCCCAAAGTTGATGCTCCGCCACCAATTGTTAAAATACTTGGCCTAAATGAATATAATAGCAACGGATCTCACGATTTAGATGACAAAAATACTTCTTGTTTTTTTTTAAATTACTTAATTTTCAAAATTCCGAGATTTGCTACTTTCGCACATTTTAGTCTACAACATCCAAACCTGGTACCGGAACACCTTTTTTATTAATGCACAATTTGCTCAACATAAAGTAGATGTCCCAGTACCAACTTCGAGTGCAACGTACTAAAAAGTTTAAAAGTAGCACATCCTGGAATTTGGAAACAGACGTATGTCTTGTTTTAAAAATGACTTTTTTCTAAACTCTGAGATCCGCTACTTTTACCGATTTGTTATGTTGCTTTAAAAAATGGTTTTGGAGAAACTATTTCATCACGAAGAATTAGTCCATCAAAAAAAGGTGCTTCACCACTGGTTGTTCAAGCAACAGGTCAAAAAAACGATATACAAGCAAGGGATCTCAAGATCTTGAAAACACATATACACATATACAAATGACTTTATTTTTTAAATACGGAGATCCATTACTTTTACACCTTTTGGTTTAGGCTCTAAAACCTGTATTGGAGCATCTAATTTGAGCAATTAGCTCATCCCAAAGTTGATGCTCCACCACCAGTTGATAAAATACTTGGCCTAAATAAATATAATAGCAACGGACCTCACGATTTAGATCATAAAAATACGGCTTGTTTCTTTTAATTACTTAATTCTCAAAATTATGAGATTTACTACTTTATGATTTCATTTTACAGTTTGAAATAAGTTGTTGTTATTATTATTATTGTTGTTGTTGTTGTCGTCGTCGTCGTCGTTGTCGCCGCCGCCGCCGCCGCCGTTGTTGTTGTTGTTATTATTATATTTGAAAAGATACTTTGTTAAATGACCAATTCAAATATCAAGAATTAATCAAATCCATTAAATGCCAATGAATGCAATAGTAGAAGACATCATATCAGAATATTTTTGTGACTCTAATGGTAATAAGATATGACGGTTTGCCAGTTATACTCAAAATATTTTTGTGTATTAGGGTATATAGTAGCGGTTGGAGAACATGCAACATAAAATTCAAATGAGTTACCTTTGGTCCTGTTTGCTGCAAGCTCCTATTGAAATATCTCTTTTTTTCGCACAATAAAGTTTATTAAAATTGATTTACGCGACAACATAAGTGTTGGGATTGAACCCTACCAAAGGAACAGATAATAAAAGCCAAAACTGGATCACAGCAGCAGATTCAGAATAAGTAGATGTTTGGTTGCAAGTCTCTCCCCTTGAAAGTAATTTCAACATCTGCTGACCTCCTATCTGCTGATCATGCAATCTGCTGACCTACAACTGCTGACCAAGACAAAGTCTGATAAAAGAACTAAAGCTCTGCTGCTCAATCTACTGCCTTGGTTCAAGCACTGCTGATCATGACAAGTACTGCTGGGTTCACAGAAGTGGAAAGATGCAGCAGCAGTTTATGTTTAGTTTATGCATTGAAATGTAATATCAGTAGTTAGCATAGCAGTGTTTGTATAGATCAGAGGTTAGAGTTTGTTAGGAGGTTAGATGTCACTTTCATGGTGACGTCAGCTTTGATGCTCAGTGGTTTGCAAGTGCCTATAAATAGAATAGTACTCTGTACTGTTCCTGTTTAGCTCATTCACCATCTTCTTTCTGCACGAACAAACACTGAGCTCAGGCTGAGGGGGAGTTTGCATATCATACACACATTGTAATCAGAGTTTAAAAATAAATTTAATCATTTGATTCAGTGTTAGAAAATGTATGATTGATAGCATTTCTTCTGTTTGATTGTGAAAAGTTTGGTTCCATTAAATTCCGCTGCACTACTCTTTCATTTGTTCATCTAAATTCAAACACAAATCACAATCAATCCAAACTCATATCCTAACAATTGGTATCAGAGCAACGACAGTCAAACTTGATCTAACAATCATTTTGACGTAAATAGTTCAGCTCGAAATTGTTGATACTGCTCGTTTGTTCGTTTTGTTGAAAAACAGAGTATGGTTTAATCACCGATAAAGTTGATTAATCAGTACCTGTAAAACAACCGGAAAGATGTCGCAATCACAAGATGATAAAAATAACATTGGCTCTTTGTTTAAACCACCTATGCTGAAAAGAAATGAGTACAACATCTGGGAGCGAAGGATGCGTCACATCCTCGCTCAACAAAACACTGGATGTTGGAGGTCTGTCGTTTTCGGTCCTCATGTTCCTATGGTGCCAAGCGCAGAGGACGCCAAAAAATCCGTTCCTAAACCAACTGAAAATTACACTGAATTGGATTTTCAGAAGTTTGAACTGGATGCCAAAGCGTTTAGCATCATAGCCTCTGCACTCCCCAACGAAATCTATGCTGGACTGTTACATTGTGACAGTGCAAAAGAATTGTGGGATGCATTGAAGGAACAGTTCGGAGGAACAGAGGAGGTTATCGAAAACGATAGGGAAATTCTGAATCAGCAGTATGAAACGTTTTGTCACATCAAAGGGGAATCACTAACCCAACAATTTGAACGTTTCAGTTGTCTCATCAGTGAGCTAAGGCTTGTTAAGGTTACATTTCCAAATGCAACCCAAAATAGCAGGTTCCTTAGATCACTGCCAGAAAAATGGGACACAATTGTTTTTGTCACCAGGAATTCAGCTGAATTCAAAGATCTGACCCTGACCCAACTCCATGGTAGACTCCTGACCTATGAAAGGGAGTTGAACCAAAAAAGGAGGTTGCAAGAGTCTGGTAAAGTTGCTGATGACTATTCATTCGGCAGCACAGCTCTGTTTGGTCAGGAAGAATCTGGCAGTAGTAGTAAGGATCAGAGTTATGATCATTTTATTGACATAACAGCTGGGGGTAACTTCGTCAACTCTGATTCTCACTCTACAAATTATGCTTTCACAGCAAATACTGAAAACCAGATGTCAGATGATTTGTGTTTTGAGCTGAATGATTTGCAACATTTTGATCCCACTGACTTAGAGGAGATGGACATATTGCATCAGTTGGCCTTGCTTAGTGTAAGAACAAGCAAGTTCTATAAAAGAACAGGGAGAAAATTTCCATGGCTTCATGGAAATTTAAGGGTGGGGCTGGATAAATCGAAAATCAAGTGTTACAAGTGTAGTAGGCTAGGTCACTTTGCTAGAGAATGAAGGAGTCAAACTACTGGTCCCATAATAACTCACCCTAGCACAAATCCTAGACCACAACAACAAAACACTGTGCACTATACCCAATATGGCCCTGCAGCACATGTTAACACTGCTCATTATGCTGCAACCCCTGTGCCGGTGCATTATGTTCAAACCACTGTTCCACAAATTCAATATGTTCAAGCCCCTGTCCCTCAGGCACAAGTGCAACCTGCTGCACCTCAAACAGCTGCTCCAACTGTGACACAACCAGATCAGCAAAGCTTTTTCACACAAGGCTTTGTTGATTGGAGCAGCATGCCTGAAGAGCTTGGTGATGAAAATTTTGCTCTATATGCTTCTAATGATGCTTTTAATGATGAATTTTGTTTGATGGCATTAGAGTCAATACCAGAAGGGGATGAAGCTGAAGGTGAATAGCTAAGTGCTGAAACAGTGGATGAAGTTGCTGAAGCAGTGGTTACTGCAGTTGCTGGTGAACTACTGCTGGAAGAAAATTCAGAAACCCTGATTGAACCACTGACCGACCCTTGGTCCAAAGAAGACAAAGAGGAAGAAGAGCCGAAGAAAGCTGGTGATAAAGAAGAGAGAGCTGATGAAGAAGATAATCATCAATGTGATTGTGCCATGATGGCTGCTGCTAAGGTATCACCTCAAGTTCTTGAAAAATTGTGTTCAGACAATTGTATTATTGCATTTGCTAACATTAAAGAGGTGAATGAAAACCTTAGAGATAAAATCTTGTCTGATGAGGTCAAATTTGAAAAGTCATTGAAAGAACTTAGAAACAAATTGGCTGAAAAAGATAAAGAGATCAGCAGTTTCAAAGAAGAACAAAGCATAACCAAAACTCAACTCCAAACTATGGTAGAAAAATACCAAGTTTGCAAAAAGGAGTTAGAGTCTACCCAGATCACCTGTGAAAGGTGGGTGGAGTCTTGCAAAGGGTATGAGGTTATGCTTGAGAAACAGCTTAAAAGCAATGTCAAGTTTGGTATAGGTCATAGAAAATATGATGACATTGCAAGCACTGCTGCAATGCAAGCTGTTTCTTCTGAAATCATACCAACCAACAAAAATGGCCAAGAGGTTAAAATAACTAACAAACTTGGTAACAAAATTACTCTGGAAAGATCTGTGGGATCCTCAACTTTTGAGGAAATTGAGAAATACCAATTTAAACCCACATGGTCTGATGAGTGTGATATCCTTGAAAATTTCAAACCAATGGATTTCACAACCACTGATGGTGTAAAAGCTCCAAAAGCAAGAGTCATTCCTATCAAAGATATCCCAACAGAGGTTCAAAACTCTGTTACAAAGGAATCTGAGAAAAGGAAGAAAAGAGAAAAGATCAAAAACTTGTTTTGTGACTTCTGTGAAAAGAAGAATCATCTAACAAAAGATTGTTTTCATCTAAAAGCATATGATATAAACAAAACAAGCAACATTTCACCTGCTGCCAGCTGCACCATCTGTGGTAAAGATAACCACAAAACTAAGGAATGTGTGTATCTCAATAACTTTGATGAAAAGAAGAAAGAGTACACTGCAAAAACATCCTTAAGTTCATCAGCATCATCTGTTAAGTTCACCAAGAAACAACCACTGTTCATCCCTGTCCAAACTGCTGTCACAAAACAGCTGAACCAAACATCTGTTCAAAGGGATGTACAGGTGACAGATGCACCTCCAGCCAATCAATTCAGAAAAGGCAAGGAAAAAGCATCATACCAAAGGATTCCACACGTTTATGAGACTTACAAAAAGCCCTCTAAACCAAAAGTGAACAGGCATCCTTTTGGTTATCAACAGATGATAGGTCAAGACCCCCAACAGTGGTTAGAGAAATACATTCCCAAAAATGTACAAACCCCTGAGCTAACCACTGTCCATGCATCTGCCTCCATCCCAGACACTGTTGAGACCCCATCCAAAGCCCTGTTGGATTTGGAAACCTTTTTGAACTAATCCTTTACTTCATGTGCAGGGAGCTTCTGCATGCTTAGATAGTCTTTGGTATGTAGATAATGGAGGCTCCAGGCACATGACAGGATGTAAAGCCCTTCTTCAAGATTTCAAAATTCATGGAGGGGGTGATATATCCTTTGGTAATAATAGTAAGGGAAAAGTTCTGGGGTCTGGTACTGTAAAGTCTGGAAATGTAAAATTTGAAAATGTCAATCTTATTGATAATCTGAAATTCAACCTCCTGAGTGTGTCTCAAATGAGTGATAAAGGGTTTGGATCATTCTTCACAAAGGGTTGTTGTAGGATTGTCTGACCAGAAATGGTTAGTAAGATTGAAGCAATAATCAAGAAAGGCTCAACAAAACTTGTTGCTCAAAGAAGTGGTAATGTTTATGTTGTTGACTTGTCAAGAGAGTGTCCCAGAGCTGATGCCTGTCTGTTCTTAGCTGGCTCTAACAAAGAGACAGAGTTATGGCACAAAAGACTGGGACACACAAATCTCAAAACAATCAATGAAATTTCAAAAAATGGCTTAGTAAGAGGCTTACCACAAGAAATGTTTTCATGTCCTGAACACTGTGTTTCCTGTTTAAAAGGAAAACAGCACAAGAGCTCTTTTAAGTCCATTGAAGAGTCCAAAACAACCCAGTGTTTGCAAATGCTGCACATGGATTTGTTTGGCCCAGTGCAAGTCATGAGTCTCAAAAAGAAAAGATACTGTTCGGTTATTGTTGATGACTTCTCTAGGTTTACATGGACCTTCTTTTTACACTCCAAAGATGAGACTGCAGGTATTTTGCAAGACTTTGTGATACAGGTTGAAAAGCAATTTGACCTTCCAGTAAAAGTCTTCAGGAGTGACAATGGCACAGAATTCAAAAATAAGGAGTTGGATGCCTTCTGTGTGAAGAAAGGGATTGTAAGGCAGTACAACATTCCTAGAACACAAGAGCAAAATGGAGTTGTTGAAAGAAAGAACAGAACACTAATTGAGGCTGCCAGAACCATGCTTGCAGATTCAGGTTTGCCATTAACTTTTTGGGCAGAGGCAGTAAACACTGCTTGCTATGTCCAAAACAGAGTTTTAATCAACTCCAGGCACAAAAAGACTGCTTATGAAATTCTGTATAAAATAAAGCCATTAATCTCATATTTCAAAGTTTTTGGTTGCCCATCTTCATTTTGAACTTAAAAGATTCTATCTCAAAGTTTGCAGCCAAAATCGATATGGGATATCACCTGGGATACTCATCCACTGCTAAGGCCTACAAAGTGTTTAATACACGGACCAAAGCAGTGGAAGAGACCTTGAATGTAAAGTTCAATGAACTTTCATCACTAAAAATCCCTGCAAATCCTGCAGAATTGTTCGATCTTGAAAAATTCACTTTTGAAAATACTGTTGTCAAGACTAACACTGCAGGTCCATCAGAGGATTCATTACCAGACTATGGATACGAAATCATCATTCCTCAAAAGTCTGCTTCAAAAGGGGGAGCATCAGTTGTTCAAAACAGTTGTCAAAGCTTAACCACTGCTACCTCAACAGTTGTTGACCAAAGTAGCCCCTTAACCACTGCTTCCACCTCATCAAACACTGCTGACAAAAGTCCTCAAACAGTGGATCAAAGTCAGCAGGTGTTCACACCTTTACCTCCAATGCCTCCACCTTTTGAAACCACTGCTGGGTCATCAAAGTAAACAGCAGTGGTTAGCTCAGATGATACACATCTGCAGCCTTCACCACAAAATGCCGTCATTCCCTACCAAGGAGAGCTAATCTTCTTGAAATCTCATCCACCAGATCAAATCATTGGCAACATCAATGAAGGGGTGCTCACAAGAAAGCAGTCCCAAAACATTTGTCTTTTTGTTGGCTTTCTATCACTCCATCAGCCAGTCAAGTACCAAGAGGCACTGAAAGACAACAGCTAGGTAGAGGCCATGCAAAAGAAGAGCTCCAACAGTTCAGAAGACAACAAGTATGGGAGCTTGTACCACTGCCAGAGAATGTAAGTCCTATTGGCACAAAGTGGGTCTTCAAAAACAAAACTGATGAAAGGGGCATTGTTGTCAAGAATAAAGCCAGGCTTGTGGTTCAAGGCTACAGACAAGAAGAGGGAATTGATTATGATGAAACATTTGCTCCTGTTGCAAGACTTGAAGCAATCAGACTCTTTCTAGCCTTTGCTATTAACCACAATATCAAGGTGTACCAAATGGATATAAAATGTGCATTCCTCTATGGTAAGATTTAAGAAGAGGTATATGTCTGTCAACCTCCAGGTTTTGAGGATCCATTTTATCCAGATCATGTCTACAAGCTAAACAAAGCTTTGTATGGCTTGAAACAAGCACCTAGAGCCTGGTATGAAACTCTTTCCACCTTTTTACTTTCCATTGGTTTCACCAGAGGCAGGATTGATAAAACACTGTTTTTAAAATGGAGAGGAAAGGATTTGATGATTGTCCAGATTTATGTGGATGACATCATTTTTGGAAGCACATGTAATAAAATATGTGAAGAGTTCAGACAACTCATGACAGCTGAGTTTGAAATGAGTGTAATGGGTGAACTCCAGTGCTTTCTTGGTCTCCAAGTAAAGCAGCTGCAAAATGGCACTTTCATTCATCAAGGCAAATATGCAAAAGAACTTTTAAAGAAATTTGATATGAATGATTGTAAGCCATGTAGTACACCCATTGCAACCAACAAATTGGTCATGTCTGAAGAAAAGGATGATTTGGTTGATCAGACCTTATATAGAAGCATGATTGGGTCTTTATTGTACCTAACTGCATCTAGACCAGATATCATGTTTGCAACATGTGTCTGTGCAAGATCCCAATCATCCCCTAGAAAGTCAAACCTTATTGCTGTAAAAAGGATATTCAGATACCTCAAAGGTGCTCCCACACTAGGTATCTGGTATCCAGCTGATGGTAAAATTGAGCTTTCAGGTTTCTCAGATAGTGACTTTGCTGGATGTGATAAAACAAGGAAGTCCACTTCAGGAGGGTGCCAATTCCTAGGCAATTGCTTAGTGTCTTGGCAAAGCAAAAAGCAAGCAGCTGTTTCCACATCCACTGCTGAGGTAGAATACATAGCTGCTGCAAGCTGTACAGCCCAACTGCTCTGGCTTCAAAATCAGTTACTGGATTTTGGTATCACTGCCTTGAAGACCCCACTCATGTTGGACAGCCAGGCAGCAGAAAATATCATCAAAAATCCAGTTTCCCATTCAACCACCAAACATATCGACATCAGACATCACTTTGTGAGGGATTGCTATGAAAAAGGTTTGATTTCTCTGCATCATGTTCCAACTAAGGATCAGCTGGCAGATGTGCTAACCAAAGCATTAGACACATCTACCTTTGAAAGCTTGATCTCTAGGATTGGTATGCTCAACATGGAATAACAGGCAAAATCCTGTTTTTCTATGAATAAAAGCATTAAAATGTTTTCAGAAAATCAAAAATCCATCCTTAAAAATAGCTAAAAATGAATTTTTCATTAAAATCCTAAAAGTCTGCCATAACCACTGATGGGTTCAAAAGTCTGTGCTGCTACAAAAGTCTGTCCTCTGCTGAAAGTCATCCCCTGTTCTCATTTTCTTTGGTTAACCACTGATGGTCAAAATCAGTGGTGCATCCACTGCTAGGTTATCTACTGATGGTAAAAAGCATCCACTGTCATCCATTATCACTACAACTACTGTCTTCACCAGTTGTTTTCACAACCTGTACTGTCTAAAAGTACTGTCCTTCACCTCACCAGGGGATGGCATGCGGGCAGTACTTAGGGGTCAGACCTTTTGTAACTGCTGCCACGTCAGCATTCACTCTTCTTCTATAAAACCCCCTTTTCAACACCCAAACAAGGTTTCACTGTCGAATTGAATTCTCAAAAATTCTCTTCTCAAAGCAGTTTCCATCACATTTCGTCAAATTCCTTCACAATTTCATCTTCGATTCTCATCTTCAAAATGACAAAATCGAAATCATCCGCAAAAGCTTCTAAAGGGGCATCTCAAAAGGCTACCTCCACCGAAATCCCACACAAATCATCTCATAATCTACTGGGTCTTCTCACAAAACCCGGTACCATCGACACATTTGATTCCATCCTCGATCTGCTCAATGCCTCAAAGTACAAAACTTTGTTAACCGCTGATGCACCGATTTACCTGCAAACTCAGAGAGAGTTTTGGAAAAATTGCATCCTTGAAAAACAAGGAAAAGATGTCATAGCCATTAACTCTACTTTGCAGAAGAAAGCAGTCCGAATAACACCGCAATCAATATCTGAAGTCTTTCAACTCAATGATCTGCAAGGTAAAGACTCTTTCCCTAAAAACGAATTAAAAATTGACTTCATTGAGAGAGGGTATGCAGACACAATGAAGAGGGACACCTTACAAAAAGGTTTCTTCCCTTCTGCAACCAGATTTTTATTTCATACCCTTCTCATGTGTGTTTCAAACAAAACCACTTCCTTTAATGAAATACCAATGAAAATTCAAAACTTGGGGTATGTTATTTTACAAGGAGAAAATCTTAACTACTCCAAGGCAATTTTCAATGATTTGGTTAAAAATGTTGAAACAAAATCATTCTTACTGTTCCCAAGATTTTTAAGTTATTATTTTGAGAAAAAGTTCAGTAAGGATGATATTGCGGTAATAAACCAAGGTGAATCTTTTCAAATAAACAGCTTAACTACTGAAACATTTTCAAGAATGTTAGCACCTTGTAAAACACAAGCAGAGGTGCCTGAGCAGACTTTAGCAGCAAACACTGCTCCTCAGATATCTGCTGCTGAGCCCACTGCTCAAGGTGATCAAGGCAGCCAAACAACTGTCTTGAAACCCACACCTAAAATCACCAAAAAACCACAGAAAAAGAAAAATCAAAAACCCCCCAAACCCATCAAAAAGGCAACTCTGGAGGATGAGATACCAGAGTAACTGCCTGTGATTGCACAAAAATCACAACAAACCACTGCTGCTACTTCCTCACAGCAGTTGGTAGAAATATCTCAACCTATACCTGAAACTCTTCCTGTCTCTTCACAAAAAGAACAGGTTGTACACACAGGGTCACTACATCATGAGGCTCTAGAAGCACTCGTTTCCATCCTCCACAACCCAATATCCAGGGCAATTCCACTTTCTAAACCTACCTTCACATCCCCAATTCCACCAAACACCAAACTGCTGTTGGATGCAATTGATTTGAACCTAGCACAAACCAGTCCTTCTCAATCACCTGTTCATGAGAAAATACCTCAACAAGAGACTGGGCTTGATGTATCAATCTTTGCTAACCCACCAACACAACCTGAGGAGGTTACACCCCTTGAGTTACACGTAACTCTTGGTGGTATTCCAAGTGAAGTAGCCACTACAAGTGTTGAACCTACAGGTTTACACTTGGACAGTGGTTACATCAATAAGACTTCCTTGGAGGCAATTCCTTCTATAACACCTCTGTTATCTGCCAGTGAGTTTGTACTAACCACTGGTAACATCAAAAGATTATCAAGTGTTGAAGGAAGAAGACCCCAGTACCAAGAAAAAGGGGCATCAGTTGTTGATGTTTGGAGTACACTCCCTACTTCAACTTCTGATAAAACCACTACTAGTGGGAAATCAGATGATCCCATTAAATTGGGTGATGGTTTAAAGTACCAAGAATTGACGGAACGTGTTGAAAAATTGGATACATCTGTTGTAGAAATTAAAGAAATGTTGCAACAGTTGTTAACAATTCAAAAGGTACCATCCACTGCTGTTCCATCTTAAACACCTGCTCCATCACCAGCAGATGTTACAAATGAGCTCTGGAACCTCTTTCAACCTTTTCTCCATCAACAATTTCAGTTGGCCGAGCACCAACATGCCAAACATGTTCAAGAGCTCAAAAAGGCAATGGAGTCTAGGTTCAGGGATACAAACGATGACACGAAGGCTCTTAAGGCCCATTTGCTGAAAACCACTGGCACTGCTCCTCCGACTGTACTTTATATTGATGACCTCTCTGCAGATAATGCCAAAAAGGGGGAGAAAATGAAGGAGTGGGTAAAGAAGGGGATTGATAATGGGCTATACCTTGACACAGAAAAGGATGCAATGCTCAGAGATATTCCTTTGCCAGATGGTAGTAAAAAGGTTGATGTTACCAAAAATGCACTTGATGATGCTGTCATAAGTGTAAAGAAGGATAGAGCGGCAAAGGATCTAGCAAGGTGGAATGGGGAGAAAAGAGCTTTCATGAAGCTGAATGCGCAGGGTTGTTCTGGTGAAAAGGATGATCAAAATCCAATTCCAAAAAGAAATCTTACTAGAAAAGTAAGGAAACCCAAATCCACACCATCCAGCCTTCAAAAGCACACTCCAAAACCACTGTCCAAAAGCCACCAACATCAAACCTCCACCCAAACAGTTGTTACAACAACTGCTCCCACTCAAACACACACCACTTCAACACACACCACTACCACTACTTTACCACCACCATCAGTTCCTGCCCTAAAGCAGAAGACAGCAGATGTCAAAACATCTGCTGTAATGACAACAGTGGTTGAAATACCAGTTGTTTCAACAGCTGTTAGTCAGTCACAAACCACTGCCATCCAAATCACTCCCACTGATCCACCCAAAATATCATCTGCCCTCCCTAAAATAAAAAGGAGAAGGGTTGTCATATCAGATGATGATTCTCCATCACCACCACCAAAAGCTTCAAAAACCCAAGCACTTGTCACAGTTTCAAAACCCATTCCTCTCTCTTCAGCTCAACTGTACAAACCCTTACCTCCTGCAGGTGTTCAATTTCCTCTTGAACTTGTGACAGTCAGAGATGAAATTAAGTCTTTCTACTATGAGGATGACCCTGCCAAAAGGAGCTTGCCATCGATTGAAGGATATCCCAGGCCAACTAATATTGAAGAATACTTGAAAATCAAGGCCAAGCAAGCAGAGGATATCTCAATCAAAAACAAACAAGGGAAATCTGATAGAGAGTATCAACAAAACTATCAGTTTCTACTTACACAGGTCAAAGCTTTGGAACAATTTGCAAAAAATGTATGTCAGCAAATCTCTGAAAGGGCAGATGAGTCCTTGAGAAAAGACTACATTGAAAATATAATGACCTACAAGACATACAAGGGGGAGAAACACATGTTCAGAAACTGGACCATTCCTGAGCTTGAAGAGGAAGTAGCCAGGATTCATGAAATGATCAAGAATAAGGTCGAGCAGACTCCCCCTGAAAAATTCAAAAGGGTTGAAGCTGATAAAGCTTTAGAGCTGAAGAGAATGAAAGAGGAGCTGATAATTGCTGAATATGGGTCAAAGAACTCTGTGTCTAAGTAGGGAGAAGCGAGGGTCAGGGCCACCTACAAAAGGTTGGAAGAGCTAAGGAAGAAAGAACCAACAGCTCCACAAAAGCCTGATTACTCCAAAGCAGAGGTTTCGAAAGGATCATCAAAGCCACATCTCAAAAGAACCACTGCTCCTGCTGGTACTGCCATCTACAAAAGAAGGAGACAAAGCCAGTTAGGTTCTGAAACAGTTCAAGAGATTCTTACTGGAAATGCCATTGTGAAAAAGGGCCTGTTGTTAATGTTGAAAGAAGAATCTGAACTGGAAAAATCTGCACATACTGCTCAGCCAATTATGAATAGGCCAGCCTCACCAAACTCCTTAACAAATAAAAATCTCCCAAGAAACCCATCTCGCCTAAAAATAAAAGAGTGAAAAACTGATAAACAGAACCACGTATTGACTATAGTCAGGGCAGATGGCGAAGTGAAGAAATTTACAAGGGAACAAGCTCTTGGCCTGAGACTTGAAGATTTGCAGGATCTCCTTGATCTTCCACTTAGCAGGGATGAAGATGATACAGATGCCTTAACCTTTGAACTACAATTCAAAGGGCAAATAAGGGAACTGTTGTTGAGGAAATAAAAATCTACAATAATGGAGAGTTTTGGCATTATCTGTTCCAGGGGGAGATTGTTGGGATTGAACCCTACCAAAGGAACAGATAATAAAAGCCAAAACTGGATCACAGCAGTAGATTCAGAATAAGCAGATGTTTGGTTGCAAGTCTCTCCCCTTGAAAGTGATTTCAACATCTGCTGACCTCCTATCTGCTGATCATGCAATCTGCTGACCTACAACTGCTGACCAAGACAAAGTCTGATAAAAGAACTAAAGCTCTGCTGCTCAATCTACTGCCTTGGTTCAAGCACTGCTGATCATGACAAGTACTGTTGGGTTCACAGAAGTGGAAGGATGCAGCAGCAGTTTATGTTTAGTTTATGCATTGAAATGTAATATCAGTAGTTAGCATAGCAGTGTTTGTATAGATCAGAGGTTATAGTTTGTTAGGAGGTTAGATGTCACTTTCATGGTGACGTCAGCTTTGATGCTCAGTGGTTTGCAAGTGCCTATAAATAGAACAGTACTCTGTACTGTTCTGTTTAGCTCATTCACCATCTTCTTTCTGCACGAACAAACACTGAGCTCAGGCTGAGGGGGAGTTTGCATATCATACACACATTGTAATCAGAGTTTAAAAATATATTTAATCATTTGATTCAGTGTTAGAAAATGTATGATTGATAGCATTTCTTCTGTTTGATTGTGAAAAGTTTGGTTCCATTAAATTCCGCTGCACTACTCTTTCATTTGTTCATCTAAATTCAAACACAAATCACAATCAATCCAAACTCAGATCCTAACAATAAGTTAATACTTTTGGTCATGCGACAATATATGGTAAAAAATGGGATACCTCTGAAATTTTTTGGCTAGTTCCGCCACTGACGGTGGGACCATTAAACCGAATGAAAAATAGTTGTAAAAACATTGAACCATGCACACCCATTACGAGGTGTTCACCAAAAAAAAAATATACCAAAACTTAGGGGCCGTTTGTTTATCTCTTAATGGGGCTCTTAATGGTTCAGACATCTTACTGGTTCAGCACTTAATGGTTCAGACTGTTTGTTTCGCAAGCAGATGTCTGAATGGTTCAGACATTTGCCTCTGAATGGTAGTCTGAATGGTTAAGACCTCTAATCTGAATTAGTTAAACATTTGCCTCTGAATGGTTAAGTATTATACTGGATTTTAATGATTCAGAGCTCTTACTAGTTCAGCACTTAACTATTCAGAAGTTGCCAAACATTACGACCGGATGGTTAATTAGAAAATATCGATATATGCCGCTCCGTCTAAGTTAATTTAGTAGTTTATAAAACCAAATTTATTTCATCTTCATTTTGATCTGAAAATCATCGTGTATTTATTAGAAGATACAAAAATGTAATCAATAAACATAAACAACAATTTAAAAAAAAAAAAAAGAAAAAAAATCAAACAATCCATGCTTCCAGTTCCCCGGCGGCGACGAAAAGTCAGTCAGTCTCCTCCGATGAAATTATAAAAATCATTCAAATCCCCAACTAACTAACCTAACCCTCCCGACGGACGGAGTAAGGGCGAATGAGAGGCGGTTTCAAGTTGATCGCCGTGGTGCTGGTTATCGCGGGTGGCGTCGTGAACGGTAGCCAGTTGAAAGGCGATTACTCCAAGTTATCGGGGATAATAATACCAGGTTTTGCGTCTACTCAGCTTCGAGCATGGTCTATTTTGGATTGCCCTTTCTCTCCTCTTGATTTCAATCCTCTCGATTTGGTCTGGCTCGATACCACCAAAGTATGTTTTCTTTCAATTAACTGTTTTTGTTAATTGTTGATCAAGCAACCGTCACGTGTGGTTATTAATTTATGGAGGATAGCATATCTAATTGAAGCTATTTTGATTCTGTTATGCTGTTATTGATTGTTGGATCATACTTTATTTTTGAGATTAGATGTCACATATTGGATTGTAACATGTGCTAAATGAAAGTAAAAAGGTTACCTGACTGAATCCATTATGAGGATCAACTTTTGGAGCTTTTTAATATGCTTCTTTTAAGTTATCGTGTTTTCGTTCTACTTTTTGTTTACGACAGGATATTATAGAGAAAATGAAGTGCATATTACTTGTATATACTCATCTACATACAATTAGGGACCACAATCCTAACATGGTGTGTGAAGTAACAGATCGACTTTTGTAATTGATTATATGGTTTTAAATTAGGATCTATGCTTTAGAATAACGTAAAGACGTGAATAAGTGAAATGACTTAACAAGACATGTTATGTTCAATAAAAGTCAAATTTCATTGCACTCCTGTCTATATTTATGCTATAGCAGAAGTAAGTGCAACATATTTCTCATTTTTATCCGATAATGTCGGTGGATGATAGAAGAAGGCTACAATCTACCATGCAGTGTCTTTCTGCAATGAATTGCTGGCTTAAGTGCATGATGTTGGATCCTTACAACCAAACCGATCACTCTGAATGCAAATCCCGACCAGATAGTGGCCTTTCCGCCATCACAGAGCTTGACCCAGGGTATATAACAGGTAATGTATCTTCATTTCTCATTTTGACCTTTTCTTTTATTGCATGAACATATGTACATCTGTAAACAAATTCGTAAATTCCAGGCCCACTTTCATCAGTGTGGAAGGAATGGATTAAATGGTGCATTGAATTTGGGATCGAGGCAAACGCTATTCTTGCCGTTCCATATGATTGGAGACTGTCACCGTCAAAGCTCGAGGAGCGGGATTTGTACTTCCACAAGCTCAAGTTCGTATATACGTCGAATTACTTTTCTTGCACCCTTTATGCCAATTTATTAAAAACCATGGTGTCTGTTTATTTGCAGAGTTACATTCGAAATAGCACTTAAACATCGTGGTGGTCCGTCCATTGTATTCGCCCATTCACTGGGTAACAACGTTTTTCGGTACTTTTTAGAGTGGTTGAAGCTAGAAATTTCCCCCAAACGATATATCCAGTGGCTAGATGATCATATTCATGCCTACTTTGCTGTTGGTACGATGGGCTTCTTTTGGTCAAATACAAATCACATATACACGATTACACGTCACTACCAGCTTTAGGGGATGATTTACGTATTGACGTTTTCTTGGTTCTTAATTTCAGGAGCTCCTCTTCTTGGTTCAGTTCAAACTGTAGAAGCAACACTATCTGGTTCCACTTTTGGTCTTCCTATACCCGAGGGGACAGCCCGATTGATGTTCAATTCATTTGGCTCTTCACTATGGATGTCGCCGTTTTCAGAGCATTGTACAAGTGAAAAGGTGTACTCAAAGCATTTTTCCGGTGGGCGCAGAAAAAAACACAGTGTATATCAGTGTGATGACCTTGAATATCGGTTAAACTATTCTGGTTTTCCAACAAACATAATCAATATTGAGATCCCGTCTGTTGTAGGTATGGAACGACTGAACGAGTCTGATTAATTTTTTTTTTTTTTAATTCGCTTGATGTTGACTATATCGATGGTTTTTAATATTGCAGCAGAAGCTTATCCGTCCTTTGGAGATAAAATGCAAGCAAATTTATCTAACATGGAATGCGGGGTACCCACTCAGCTATCGTTTTCTGCTCGTGAGATAGCAGACGGGACGTTTTTTAAAGCGATTGAGGATTATGATCCCGATAGCAAAAGGCTTCTTCACCAATTAGACAAGTGAGTAACGAATAATTGTTTTTTACAACATATTTCCGCAACGATTTGAAACCGAACTCTTTATTATCCAGGTTATATCATAATGATCCCGTTATAAATCCGCTGACACCTTGGGAGAGACCACCTTTGAAAAACATCTTTTGTATATATGGAGTAGATTCAAGAACCGAGGTACCAATTAAGATACTAAACCTTAGAATACATAGGACCGGAACCTTATATACTACTTATTTGAAATAGGTTGGTTACTATTTTGCACCAAGTGGCAAGCCTTATCCCGACAACTGGATTATGACCGATGTTGTTTATGAGTTTGAAGGATCTTTGTATACCAGGTAACACTCTTTTACCATGTTTAGGATTCTATTTATTATAATATCTTATAAGAATAACATGAAATTAATTCTTTTATTTCGTATAGGTCTGGGAATTTGATTGAAGGAAATCCTGGGGCTGCAAGTGGTGATGAGACGGTAAGCTAAGAGTTTTTAATTGATGTTTTAAGTTAGGTTTATCATATTACCTTGAAATTAACAAACATAAAGTTGGTTACAGGTACCGTATAATTCTCTTTCTTATTGCAAGAATTGGCTGGGATCTAAAGTTAACATAACAAGAACTCCTCAGGTAATATGCCAAATAGTAAAATGTCGTTTTTGTCCCTGAGGTTTGGCCAGTTTTGCGACTTTCATCCAAAGGTTTGTTTTTGCGCATCTGGATCCAAAAGGTTTGAAATCTTGCCATTTTCATCCGGCTCGTTAACTCCATCCATTTCTCTCCGTTAAGTCGGGGGTATTTCCGTCTTTTTTTGTTAACTTAAAGGGCACTTCGGTCTTTTTTTTAAGGGTATTCAATCTTTTTTATATAAAGTGAAATAGATCAAATTGCCCTTTAAGTTAGCAAAAAAGACAGAAATACCCCTGACTTAACAAAGAAAAATGGATGGAGTTAACGAGCTGGATGAAAATGGCAAGATTTCAAACCTTTTGGATCCAGATGCGCAAAAACAAACTTTTGGACAAAAGTCGCAAAACTGGCCAAACCTCAGGGACGAAAATTACTCTATGCCAAAACCCTTGATGGTTACTCTATATGTTGTAGTATTTATTTATAGTTTAACTTTATGGTAAACCTGCCTAATAATCAAGAAAAATATTTATATATTCACAGTTGAGAATTATTTTGTTATCGTTTCAGTCAGAGCATGAAGGGGAAGACGTGCAAGTGCATTTAGATGTAGAACACCATCCAGGAGCAGACATAATCCCGAACATGACAAGATCTCCTCGTGTTAAATATATAACTTATTATGAAGATTCTGAAAGCCTTCCAGGACAAAGGACAGCTGTTTGGGAACTTGATAAAGGTATATAATTAGTTAATCACATTTTGATAAAATCATATGGAAATATTTTAATCGAGTGTAAGACACGGGTGGCAGCAAATCATAGGAACATTGTGAGATCCCCTATTCTTATGCGGGAGTTATGGCTTGAGATGTGGCATGATATTCATCCCGATAAGAAATCAAAATTTGTTACGAAAGGTCCGTATATCTTCTTTCTAGATCCCTCTATTAGGTATTTTCAAAATTTGACGTGTGAGTTTAACAGGTAAGCGTGGACCTTTGAGAGATGAAGATTGTTATTGGGATTATGGGAAAGCCCGTTGTGCATGGCCTGAGTATTGTGAATATAGGTAAATCTGGCTTTTAACATTATGATTTATGTGTGTGTGTGTATATAATGACGGTTTATGTATGTAAAAATAATGGTGCAGATATGTTTTTGGAGATGTACACTTGGGTCAAAGTTGCAGGGTCAGAAGCTCTTCAGCTGATCTCCTTCTGAGTTATGTATAAAAATCTTGAGGTAGTTGATGGTCCGGTTTTTGATGAATGACGGTGGTGGGATATGATCCTGGAATCATATCCAGGTACATGATAATCCCGTTGATGTGTCATGATGAACTATACACCATACATACAGGAGATTGATGACCGTCCAGTAGAAGGCCTTTTCTTTTCTTTTGAAGCATTTCGCCGCCATTAGTTATTGAAGCATGTATGAAGTATCATTCATCATGTTTGTCTTAAGTCGGAATTTTGTCTATGCGTATTAAAAGTCAAATATTTGGTCATTTTTATTACATACGGTGAAAGTTTGATAGTTTGTATACTTCGGGATCATCGACTTACACTTATGATACTAGTTATCGTGATGTGACTTGTACAATATGCTGTACACTGCTTGTACATGTGTTGTAGAGGTGCACAAATCGATTTGCAACCCTTAATAGGTTCATGTTCATTCAGTTTGTTGACTGGTTTGTTGCTGGTTCGATTCAGGTTCAAACCGGTTTTGATTAATTTTGACTGTTTTTTTACTGGTTCGGTCTATAATACTCAAATCAGTTGAGCAGGTTTAATTTTTTAGGTAATTTAAAGGTACAATCTTTTCAACAATATATGAAACTATCTTTTGTAAGACCATTGGGTATGGGGGAGGATAGTCTCCAAAGGACTATCCTTCACATAAGCGCCACGTAGGCAAAGGAGAAGGACCCTCCCCTTGAAGACTATCCAAGGTTGTGGGGATGCTTCTCCTTTATTTTTTTTTATTATTATTATTTATTTGATTTAATTAATTAATGAAAACAAAGTAAATAAAAATAAAAAAAGTTACATTTAAATAAAACCTAAAAAAACAACCTAAAGTTACATTAAATAAAAAAAAAACACACCTAAAAAAAACCTAAAGTTACATTTAAATTAAAAAAAAAAAAACACACTTAAAAAAAACCTAAAGTTACATTTAAATTAAAACTACCCTCCCCCACTCCATTTTTTCCTAATTTTGTCCTTCATCATTTGTAAAATGAGACGGTCTTCCGGTGGATAAGAGCTAAGGTCGGTGGTCATTATTTTCCATTCCTCTAACTCCTGCGCTTCTTGTTGCTTTTTTAGCTTCTCCTCGGCTAGTTTTTTTTTTAATATTTACCTTCTCGGTTTGCCTGTCGTTAAAGATTTCCTTGAATGATTTTAACTCCGCCATAACACCTTCCAACCTCGAACCACCACCACTTCCTGATGCGGCTTGTTTCCTTTTTTCAGCCGCTATTTTTTTACTTTTGTCCCTTCCTGGGGGACGTTCTCCATCTTCAATCGGCTCCTCCTCATAGTCGGGCTCGTCGTTGATATTTATTTGGCAACGACCGGTTGAGCCTCCAACGCTATAACTTCCTGACTCGGAAGTTTTAGACCGTTTCGTTGCTCGTTTCGCTTGTGCAACCTCATTTTGACATCCCTTCCATTTTGGGTGATCCTTTACAACTAGCCAAGCACGGACATGTGGGAAAGGAGCTTTGCTCTCATTTTCGTATAAACGCACCGCTTCATTGAAAACATTTTCGCGGTTCCACCCACTCGGTTTGTTGGCGCGCGTTGTGTTATAAAACCCACAAAAGCGGTTGATCAACGTATTCATCTTGCGCCACTTCGAGCTGATAGAATCAATGGTTCTGTACTCGCCTTGTTCTATAAGCCCGTGGAATATATCAAGGGCTTCTTGCCAAAACGAATCGCTTAGTTGATTGTTACCTATAAGTTAGTAACAATAATAATAATATTTTGTAAGAAAAATATAGTGTACAAATAAATATTTAACAAACAACAATAAAAATATACAAATAATATTTAATAATAACAATAAAAATATAATGTGCAAATAATATTTAATAAGAATAATAATATAAGAATAATAATATTTTACCGACTATAGGAGACGTTGAAGAGTTAATATATGCTTTCGCCAACGCCTCTTCCTCAATTTTTGTCCATTGTTGCATTTGTTTGCCCGGTGCGTCTTCCTTTTTACCCTTTCCCTTTTTATTTTTCTTTTTTGAAGGTTCAGGTTGTGTTTCTAGCACAACCTCTATCTCATCATCTTGTTCCTCGATTTGTGTTTGAGGTGCTTGTGGCATGTTGGGTTGTTGCATTTGATATGGGTTGAACGGCATGTTGGGTTGTTGCATTTGCATTGGGTTGAACGGGTATTGGTTGAAAGCGTTTGGCATTTGTTGGTAACCCGCAAAAGCGTTGTCCATTACGGGTGTGTAGCCGGATGACGAAAACGGGTGTGAACTTGAGTTGGGATTATTTGGGTTGTAGGGATCCATAATTTTTTTAAAGGTTGGGAGAGGTTTTTTTTTTTCATAAAAATGAGAGAAAAGTGGGAGTACTTTGGTAAAAAAGTGGGGTGAAAAGGGGTTGAATTTATAATGGTGGGGTAATTTTTTTTTTTTTTTTAAATGTTGCAAGTTACCGTTTCAAGGGCCCACCCCATTCAAAAAGCCGGCCCGTCTCCAACGTCCAAATTCGGACGGATAAGCCATGCCGGGCCCCAAGGGGGCAGTGTTTGACGAGGCTAAAGGGGTGGGACGGCCCTCTGCCGTTCCCCACACCCAATGGTCTAAAGAAACAACCTTTTTCAAACGACGAAATCCACAAAGTACAACTTACATTGAACAAAGTACAAGTTGATATAGCAGTCTTGTTTAGAATTGAGCAAAAGATTCTACTCGAAACCGAACATCTTTAAGTAATAAAAGGTTAAAAACTGGGAGTGGAAATCATGTTTAGACATGAAGGATCAAATTTCCCACATGAATATCAGCTTTTCTTCTTGATCTCAAAAGAATAATCAAGCTCCAAATGACACCTCTTATCATCATCTTCAAACTGCATTACATAACAAGAAGATTATGAGAATGTCGGGAAAATAATCTGTTCTATAATCAGTCGAACATATAAAAATAAGATCTACAAGAAAGTAACTTACCCTCAATTTTGCTGTGTATATTCCTCTTGCAAGAATGCCACTTGGCGTGGTCTCTTCGTCTAACATTTCGACGTATGCATCCTTTTGGGGAGCAAATGTACCCAACATACTTTTGATTCGATCCACTGTCACCAAAGCAGCAAATTAACATAAAAATTTCTGAATGGAATGAATACATAATATACACATAAATCGAGTGATCTTAGTATACATACATGCATGATGTAGATAACAAAATATTACCTTGGATTCCTCCTTTCCACGCGGTATTGATGCACGTGAGACCAGAAACAATGTTGTGGAGAACAGTGAATGTTAGCTTAAGCCTATACGGAACTCCTTCCCTGAGTGTAAAGAGAGGGCGACCACTTTGACTTTCTTTGACCGGCAATGGACACGTGATCTCCCCAACATCTTTTGATATCACTCCTATTGAGAGGAATTTCACTTCGGGATCCTTTTCCCCTAGAAAGAAAAATCATCGGAACAAAAAGCTGTTCTTTAGCCAAAACACTTCATGTGTTGAGAGCGTTTGCATTTAATGCAAACCGAATCTCTCATGGTCGATTTGCGTTCTTTTTTCTTTATATGAAATAAATTAATTTAGCTAAAGGGAACATGTCAAACAAAACAAGTTGAAGTCGTCTAGTATATATATTTAACACATACAACCTTCTAAATATTTTGTTTGTATTCAGATTATTACAATGTTGTATTGTAATAATGATTTAACATAAAAACAATTTAAAAGAAATTTAAAATGGACAAAAGGTGTTTACGGGTCAACCCAGCCAGATCCAGCCTACGTCAAACCGTACACAAAATAATGGTAAAAGACACGTCACACATCTTACGAACTCTACATATATTGTTTCCTCTGTTTCTTGGTTTAGCATTTATTAAACCAAAGTATACATACTCGACATTAGAAACGAGACACACTTTAGAACATAACAAATGGTTGCATCAAAGTGATAAAAGTCATAAAACTAACCGTTCAAATCGCCTTCAACACAACCAAGCAGCTTCTCTTTCCACCTCCTTAAACTTTCATCATCCTGTAAAGCCAAAATAGTGAATCGTCACAATTAATTACTGTCAGCAAGACTCTTGCAAACTGTAGCGAAAATTTGACGCAAAAAGCTGAAAACGCACGAAGTACAACCATACATCATACCCAACCAGAGAAAGATTTGAACTTATTTACTTCCAAATTCGGATCTTGACATGGCGAAGCACAAAATCATAGCTAAATCAAATACCATTTTTGCCCCAAAAGACGAAATACAAAGCACTTGATAAATCGAGAACTCACTAAAAACTCACATTATAGTTTACAGAAACCCTAAATCAGAAGCATTGTTGTATAAACTGAACAGATGTACTCAGCGAGGCATCTCGTGTGGAGGCAGTACGGTTTCCGGGGGAACGCCGTAACCAAGTCTGACCAACCCAGCGCGTGCCCGGTTAAGACAACGTAGTCTGGGCAGATCCTGGCTAGGGCCGCCGTTTAGGCGGCGTGACATTGGGTCACTCAAAAAGAAAGTCACCGTTCAAAAAAAACAAAGACACTTCCAAAACAGAGCAAGATCTCAACTTTTTACTTCTAAATTTGAATCTTATCATAGTGAAGCAAACTAGCATAAGTTAACTGAAATACCCATTTTGCCCCAAACCACAGAAGTGTACAAGGGCTTGCTAAATCCCCTTTTTACAAACCCTAAATTGAAACAGAGCAAACCATATATGTTAACCACAAATATACATTACAAGAGAGTAAAGCCACTTTTTTTTACAAAACCCTAAATTAAAACAGATCACTAAAAACACCTTAGGGTTAGGTTATACAACAGTAAAAACAAAAAAAAAAAAATATAACTTATGAAAAAACAAAGACTAAAGTAAAACCTTATCCTTGTCAAGCTGCTCCTTAAGAGGAAGAAGAGGACCAGGAACAAACTTAGAGAAACCCTCTTGATGTTGCTCATCATCATCAACATCAACATCATCATCATCATGGTCATTATCAAGAACCCTAATCTTTGACAAGTTTTCAGCAATTTCCTCTGCTTGTTTGTTCTTCAAATCTCCATTAACAACTGAGGAAGACCCAGATGAAGTTCCTGCTTCTGCTCCCTTACCACCTTCCATTTGTGTTATTCTGCAGACAGTATGCGAAGAAGATTTACAGAGAATGAAACCCTTGTTTCAAGAAATCAAAATCAAATAAACCCTTTTTTTTTTCTCTTTGTTTCCTTTTTGGGTTTTTGATATAGACACTGTTAACAGTAGTCAGTATCAAATATTTGTTTGAATGTCTGTCAAATTGCTTTTCTTTGCCTTAAAATAAGTGCGGTCGCTCGGTCGTATGTCTCCGTTATAAAACGATGTGAGAAAATCATACTTTATTTTATACTTTTGCTTGGTGACAAAAATAATAACATACTTGAAGAGGTATGGTCCCAATTCCCTGCCTACATGGCAGGGACCACACCACTTTTGTGCACACAAGGCACCCATATCACCAGAACCTTCTAGAAGCTCCCAGAAGACATTTAGGCGGTTCACAGCTGGCACCAAAGATGCTTTGCCCAACATAAAGGACAACACGTGTCACCATTGACAGAAGGCACGTAGGCCTGCGACAATCCAGGGAGCAGGGCTGACGCGACCAGTACGAGGTACCCAGCACAAGCGAATACAAGGACGCCACGTGTACCACTACACCCTTCGCGACAGAGCAGACCAAGAAGATATTCCCCTTGGTCGGACAGCTGGCGCACACCCACAGCTGGCACAGCTGCTTCCTCCTTCTTCACCCTCCGGCTATAAATAGGACCCTTCATCATTCAGGTTGATCATCTGGGCTCTCTTTACTCACTCCATACACACACTGTTTTATTCATCTCAGAGCAGTACTTATTCTCACGCCGGAGCCTGGTTAAGAGGGAAAATCCCCTTCCCCCCTCTTAACGAGACTAACGGTGTTTACTGTTTTGCAGATCTCACGCCACCAATACGAGCAAGAGAAGAGGTTGAACCCCATAAGTGAAACGACCCTCTTGGTTATCCTTGTGTTAACCATTGTTTCAACATTGGCGCCATCCGCTTTTTTGCAAAACCACTCTCACCTCTTTTTCTCTTCTAGAAAACACTCGTGAAAATGGCAGACCAGAATCATTCACACCCAGCTGACGGAGAAATCTCTTCCTTTGAACTCGTTTCGGACACAGCACACGTCCAACGAGGTCAAAGGAACGAGACCATCCAAGAAGGTCAGCTGAACAACGAGTTTCCATCCATTTTTGGAAGTGCGTCCAGAGCTGCTAGCCAAACCACAACTGGACCCATCTTCCAAACACCAGCAAGAATCATCACTCAAACCACAAACGGGGCTGCTCTCCAACCTCCAACGGGGATATTACACCAAACACCGCCGCCGATGCAGACTGTAAGCCATGGACCAGGCCCTTCTGTGCCATCGGAACAAGCACAACTCAACTATTCTGCACTCTTAGGGCTACCCGAAGGAAAAACTCTGGCTTCCTGGTATGCCGAACAAATGGCGTCTATAAACCTCGTTTATACGCAGCTCAGCGCACAACAAGCCTTGCTCCAAGCACAGGCTAACCAATCAGCATTCGTAACTCCACAACCAAGGTCTCTGAGTACACACACGGCTCAGCAGACAAACGCGTGGAACTTACGACCAGAAAGAGAACCAGTGCAACAGGTCAGAAGACCCAGCATACAAGACACGCGCGATACTTACGCTGAAACAGAGAGCAACTTCGTCCAAACCTCCAATCTACAACGAAGGCCGATCCAAACCCGTTTGGGCGCACGCAACATGAATACAGAATGGGAAGAGGAGGAAGACGACCCAACTTACAAGGCGGAATCCACAGTGTTCAGCAGACTTCCTCCGGAACACGAAGCATACAAACCAACCAAGCGCGCAGGGTACAACCCTAAAGCAGAGCATGATTACACCTTGAGCTATCGTCCTGAGGACATGGCTGAAAATTCAAAATTCATTCGAGAAATCGCGTGCGCGGCCATCGACAAAACGAAATTACCACACAACGTGGGTAAATACAACGGGTTGACGGACCCAGACGATCACCTCCAGGTATTTAAAGGTGCGGGAGCAACAGGCGGATGGAACTTACCAACATGGTGCCACCTGTTTGCTCAGACATTCGTTGGCGCGGCGCGCATTTGGTTCGACAACTTACCAGCTGGCAAAATCAAGTCATGGGTCGATTTCCGAGAGAAGTTCCTTGCACACTTCTCTCAACAGCGAAGACAAGCCAGAGATCCGGGTGATTGTCTGAACATATGGAGAAAAGACTATGAAAGTGTAGAAGATTTCATTACAAGGTATAACAAAGAATGTCTAGAGATCGGAGACATACCAGAGAAAATGATGCGCACACACTTAATGCGAGCGGTCAAGTGCGACGATCTGGTTAAAAGAATCAAAGGGCGAGATGGAGGACCCAAAGACTGGGAAACCTTCATTGAAGCGGCCAAGACCATTGCGCAGACAGATAGGCAACTGACCAGTGACGATCACCGTCAGCGCGCACATAACCATAACGATCGAAACAACAGAAGGGGCAGAAATCAACCCTGGAGGGCTTCTGGGAACAGAGAAAGAAGCCCCCCACGGGACGACGCACGCCATACGATCAATCAGATAGCCCACCGAAAAGAAGTAAAGCGCGAAAATAGAGAAAAGCAGTGGACCCCATTAACCAAAACACCTTCTGAAGTTTTAGCCATAGAGAACCATCAGTTCAAACCACCCTTGCAAATGTGCAACAAAAGGGGTCAAGACCCAAATCTCTTCTGTGAATTCCACAAAGATACGGGCCACTTGACCGATGACTGCTTTAGCTTAAAGCAAGAAATCGAAAGAGCTCTAAGAGACGGAAAGCTCGGTCACTTAGTCAAAGGGGGGAAGCGCGATTATCGCCAGATACAACGAAGAGATGAAGGTCCAGACAACAAGAAGCTCAGAAAGCTAGAAACTCATATGGTGCAAGGAGGTCCACGGCGACCAAGAAAAAACTACAACAAGCGCGCGCAGGATGATTCATGGCGCGAGAAGCAAGTGGTGTTCCCAGTTGTCAGGGGAGGTCTAAGAGAAAAACGGCCAATAGTCATCCCAGGGGTGATCGGCCACTACCAAACAGATTACATCTTTATTGATCCCGGGAGCACCGCAGACATCATATATGAACAGTGCTTCAATCAATTCGACCAAGAGGATAAGGCGCGCCTAGAACCAGTCGATTACCCACTAACTGGTTTCTGCAACGAGGCCGTCTTTCCCCTAGGACAAATATCATTCCCAGTATTGCTTTCTGATGGGAGAAATCAAGAACCGAAGAAGTCACATTCATGGTGCTACCGGCACATTCAAGACATGACATCCTCTTAGGACGAGAATCCCAAGGAGATTTCAGCATGATCTGTTCCGCACCACATTCTGCCATAGGCTTTCCAACCGAAACAGGCATTGCGTTGATATACGCAAGCAAAGAGGTGCTAGCAACAGATGAAATCAGGCCGGCAAAAGCAAGCAAGCCTGCACCACGCATAGAGGCAGAAAAATGGGTATTGAACAGCGCGTACCCAGAACAAACAGTCACTCTGGGGCCCGCAATGTCTGATCTAACGCGCGCGGCGCTAAAGAAATTATTGCATGACAACATCGACGTGTTCGCCTGGACACCAGCTGATATGGTTGGTGTTCCACGGCATATAGCAGAACATCGTCTAAATGTCTCCGAAGATGCCAAGCCAGTGGTGCACGCCAAACGCCACCTAGGCGATATAAAACATGATGCAATGAAAGAACAAGTGTTGGAACTGCTAAACGCAGGAATCATCAGGGAAGTCCGGTACCAAACATGGGTAGCAAGCCCAGTAATGGTAAAGAAACCGAATGGTAGTTGGAGAATGTGTGTTGACTACAAGGATCTGAACAAAGCATGTCCCCGTGACTGCTATGCTTTACCAGACATAGACGAGAAAATAGATTCTTTGGCAACGTTCCGGTGGAAATGTTTCCTGGATTGCTACAAAGGATACCACCAGGTCCAGATGGCTGTTCAAGACGAAGATAAAACCGCATTCCGCACGCCAACGGGGTTATACTGCTACACCAAGATGCCGTTCGGCTTAAAGAATGCAGGTGCTACGTACCAACGGTTGATGAACGAAACATTCAGTGACGCCATCGGTAAATACATCGAAGTATACATGGACGATCTGGTAATCATGAGCAAGGAAGAGAGCGCGATGCTGGCAAATATTCAGAAGACCTTCAACACGCTGCGCAGCGTGAGCATCAAACTGAATCCAGCAAAGTGCTCATTCGGAATGGAGGAAGGAAAGTTTTTGGGCTTCATAGTCACTAAAGATGGTTTTAAGGTGAACCCAGAAAAGGTCCAGGCCATAGAGAGGATGCCTTCACCAGCAAACGTCAAAGACATGCAAAAGCTCGCAGGACGATTGGCAGCACTCAATCGGTTCCTAGCTAACCACGCAGCAAAATCCTTCCCATTCATCAAGACCTTGCGCAACTGCATGAAGAAAAACCAATTCCAATGGACTCCGGAAGCAGAAAATGCGTTCCGCGAGATGAAAGACTGTCTCATCAAGCTGCCAACTCTAACCGCACCAAACAAAGGAGAGCCTTTGGTCCTGTACCTCTCAGCTTCCGACAGGGCCGTTGGAGCCGTATTGCTGGTCGATCGACAAGGTGTCCAAACACCTGTGTATTATGTGTCCAGAACCTTAACCGACCCAGAAACCAGATACGCAATCATGGAAAAGCTTGTCCTTGCACTGATTCACGCGTCAAGAAGGCTGCGCCGATATTTTGCCAATCACGTCATCCACGTGCTAACAAATTACAATATTGGGAATATCCTAGCAAGGCCAGAAATATCAGGAAGGTTGGCCAAATGGGCGATAGAGCTAGGGGGACACAACGTAGTCTTCAGACCACGACCGTCGATCAAAGGCCAAGTTTTGGCAGACTTCATGACGGAAGTCCCGGATGACAAAGACAGAGAGTGTAAGGCGATGGAGAAAGCGGAGAAAAAACAAACCGAAGAGCCATGGCTGCTGTATACAGACGGTGCATCCAACGAAGATGGGGCAGGCGCGGGGCTACGGCTAGTAAGCCCTGACAAACACGAGTTCACTTACGCCATACGCCTAGACTTCAAGAGCACAAATAACGAAGCAGAGTACGAAGCCTTTCTGGCCGGCTTGCGTTTGGCAATCAAAATGGGAGTCCGACACATTGAGGCACATGTGGACTCCATGTTAGTAGCAGGCCAAATCAATGGTCAATACGAAGCTAAGGGCGACATAATGGCACTCTATCTCAACCAAGCAAAGACGTTGCTGCAAACCTTCTATTCTTACAAGGTGCACCACATAAACCGCAGTGAAAACAAGCCGGCAGACGCCCTAAGCAAGCTTGCGTCAACAAGCTTCCAGCACCTAGCTAAAGACGTGCGTATAGAAGTTTTAAGCAACCCATCTGTCCAACTCCGAGAAGTCAGCGTCATCCAAACAGGAACCACGTCCTGGATGACACCCATAATCATGTACTTACAGTCCGGGATACTTCCAGAAAATATAGCTGAGGCGCGGAAAATCCAGTATAAATCAGAACATTATCAGATGGCAGACGGGATATTGTACCGAAAGTCATATCTCGGCCCGCTGCTAAGATGTGTTGACGCCGACGACGCAAATTATCTGATCCGGGAAGTACATGAAGGCATCTGCGGTATCCACGCCGGGCCGCGCATGGTAGTGGCAAAAGTAATGAACGCCGGTTACTACTGGCCCGGAATGCACCTCGACGCCGTGAAGGAATTAAGGAAGTGCAGCGGCTGCCAACGGCATGCACCAAAAACCATGCGTCCAAAAAACGAATTGGTACCAGTAACAACCGCATGGCCCTTTCAGCAATGGGGCATAGACATGGTGGGCCCTTTCCCAGAAGCTCCGGGGGCAGTCAAGTTCATCATCGTCGCGGTCGATTACTTCACCAAGTGGGTGGAAGCAAAAGCACTTGCGTCAACCACATCGGCAGTCGTTAAACGATTCATCTGGGAACAAATCATATGCCGGTTCGGCCTGCCACTCCGAATCATCACAGACAATGGTACAAACTTTGCAGTAGATGATCTCGAACGATGGTTCAAAGAACTAAACATTGAACATACCTTCTCGTCGGTCGCACATCCGCAAGGGAATGGTCAAGTTGAAGCAGTCAACAAGAGCATCGTCGATGGCATCAAAGCAAGACTCGGTGAAAAAAGACGAGGGTGGGTCGATGAGCTACCAAGCATATTATGGGCCCATAGAACAATGCCCAAAACAAGCAATGGAGAAACACCTTTCAGCTTAGTCTATGGGTCCGAGGCTGTGATCCCAGCAGAAATCGGGCTTCCATCTCCGAGAATGCTCTCCATGAATCTGATCAATAACGAAGAAGAAAGGAGGATCGACCTGGACCTCCTAGAAGAACGGAGGGAGATGGCAGCAATCAATGAAGCCAAATACAAATCAAAGCTTGAAAAGTATTACAACTCCCGAGTCCGGATCTGCATCTTCAACCCAGGCGATTATGTCTTAAGGGACAACGAAGCGTCCAACGCAGAAAAACCAGGGAAACTGGCTCCCAAATGGGAAGGCCCGTACATCATCGATGAGGTCCTCGGCAAGGGGGCATACAAGCTACGCACCATGAACGACAAAGAGGTTCCACGAACCTGGAATGCCCAACAGTTACGAAAATGCTACATATAATACAAACATGTAATCGTATAGGGCGAATCGCCGACACATTTACTTAATACAAGAAGTGTTTGGCTACCTTCATTTCATGCAAATTTTTTGTCACAACTGCATTTATTACTTCGGGCGTACACGAAAACATCAATGGCTCGACCAAAGGAAACGTTGTAGACCTCCAAGGCTCGTCACAACCAAGTGAACAGCCGGGTCAGACACACAACCAAAGCCTACAAAACGCCAAAAAACATAACTTCGTGCCCACATGAACACGAAAATATCGATAGCAAGGTAACAAAACATTGTAATGCTCCCAAGGCTGTAATCCCAGCTGAGCTCACACAATAACCTGCAACTCGATCACTTCGTATGTCACATACAAGCGCGCATACCTAAACGACAGAATAAAAACGTTGTAATAACACAACATCACCTATCAGCGCCATCATTCATTCGTGACACCTAATCAAAGTAATTAAACATGCACATATTATGACGATTTCAAAATTTGCATAACCATAATCAAAGTAACAACATATCTGTCAAATACATAACACCACAGGTAAGAAATTTCAAATTGTCTCAAAAACAACCATTACAAGCCCATTCAGGGCTATACACGGCACACAGGCCGGAAACTTCTAATCAAGAATGGCTAGAACCAGCACCTCCTGCACCACCATCGCCATCATCTCCCAAAGCTTTCTTCAGTAAAGCTACTCCATCCGCTTTATGAGCCAACTTCCCAGCGGCTCGAACAACAGCAAAATCAAGCATCGAAAATTCTTGGCGCTTAGCAGCATAAGCACCCTCACAATCCTCTTTAAACAACTCAAAGTGGTAATCCTTCTCATTGTTTACAGCAGCACACCTACCTTCAGCATACCCATACTTGCGCCCACTATTATAGCCTGCCCCACCCAACTCAAACATATAGCGGGCAAGCTCAGGAGAATGCAAGATACGATCAGCAAGCTGCATGAAAAACAAAGTCGAGCAAGATAGCAGAAATGAATACACAAAAGTAAAATTAAAAAGGAAGACAACAACAGAGCAAGCAAGGAACATTACCAATGGAACGCCACGGGATAGCAACCACCTACTATCAGCTGAAGCTTCCTCAGCAAGTAGCTCAGACGCACGGCACTCAGCCGTCTTCTCATCAAGAAGACGCTGAGCAACCTCACACTCTGAGAGTTTTTTTTACGTCGCGTGTTGCGACGAAACCGATCAAATAATAATGTAAAACAAACGTGATTTGAAAATAAATCATGTTTTTAGAAAGTCAGACCATTAGAACGATTTAGTTTATCATCGAACCTTTTTATGATATCAAATAAATACTTTATTTTGAGTACAATTTCGTTTTTAACAAAATTTATAACGGAATGTCGAGAGAAAAAATAAAGCACAACTACGTATTTAAGTTTTTAGAAAAAAAGTTATAAACATAAAATATTAAAGAAGTATCAAATTAATTGATAAATTAATATATGTTCTAAAAAAGAAAAAAGAATTATTAAAAAATGGTAAAGGAAATATATCGTTTTAGAAACAGAAAAAAAATAAAAAATATGTTATAACAGTAAATATAATAATAAAATTATTATAATATATTAAATAAAAAATAATAAAAAACTATATACTATTATAAAAATAAAGTTAATATCCATCGTTCTTCGTCAACAATATATATATATATAGAAAGTATAATGTACTTCACGCTTTAACGTACATTAACGTACTTCACGAAATATATAACATGCGTAATTATTTTTTTGACCAAAATAACGTGCGTGATTTTGGATCCCATGCGTGATTATGTGGTCCCATACGTGATTATATGGTCCCATGCGTGATTATATGTTCCATGCGTGATTATACCCCTGATCCAACGGTTACCATTGTCTCCTACGTGAAGTATGATAAGTCGTGAAGTATGTTAACCTTTCTCTCTCTCTCTATGTGTATATATATATATATATAATAGTTGTTTTATAAGAAAAAATACCTTTAGCTATAACAAGCCTAGTGTATCTATTTTATTGTGTTAGGGTGATAAAAAATCGATATAGCAAACTATAAAGCAAACAAACCAAATTAATCAAAGAAAAAATACAACTTATTGATGTTAACATTATTAATAATCGCCTATATTTGTTTGGTTATCGGTTACATGCATTCACAAAATTAATGTATTTGTTTTATTAAAATTTAGCTCATCGAGTGAATGAATATGAGATTTCTCTCTGTGTTAAAGCCTAGATATGCATTGAATTTTGAAATATTTTATATTTTTAGATATATGATAAACTTGACTCGCTTAAGACAGATCTAAAAAAGAAGGTTTGATGGTCGGTTAACGGAACAATAACTGAACCACTTTATACATGTAACTAATAAAAAACCAAAGTAACCAAACTAGTTTGGTTTTACGTTTTCTAAACCAAATCCTACAAATATAGGACAGATATGGGTAAAAAACTGAAGTGAACTGAACACACAGCCTTGGCTCACATAAATGGAATCATCGTTTACATTCATGTATATTCCGAAAACCTCCTTTTTACGACGAAACAACGTAATATGTGATACAAACTTGCGTGCTATCTACAATTATGAGTTTGCACTTAATGTTTTATTAGCGTTTGGTGCTCTTTTTGTTCTATGTGGTTTCTATATTCCTTAACTAGTATTAAGCCCCTGCGTTGCAGTGGTGGTTGTAAAACTGTGTCAAGTAGTACCAATGCTATACCACTATCAGCAACCACCAACACCTAAAAAGCTCGTAAAAAAAATTAAATAAGAACGAAAAAAATAACGCCGAGCGAAAAGCAGACATAAAATCTTTAAATCACGAACGTTCTTGCAGAGAAATTAAACCAAAACGTAAAACACAGAAAAATAACTAATTCAATCCAGGACCCGGGCGTTGGCCAATGTTGTTAAACGGAGAAAAATAGATGTGCTACGACGGGCAGTCAAACGGGAAAAATATACGGAAAAAATGTTGAACCCCACACACACGTTGCGGTGCATTAACTCACAAAATTTAGAACGAAACGAAAAACTTGGGAAAGCTGATAAGTATGGTGGATCAAAATTGAAAATAAAAATGAGTTGGGATTAAATTGTAAAAGATGAAAAACTTTGGATTCAAAATAAAAAAACAAAGGGTCTAAAAATAAATGATATCTATATATTAGTTATTAATATTAATATTAATATTAATATTAATATTAAAAGAAATTTATTAAATAATTATAAATAAAATTTATAAGGTTGAAGGAGAGAATGCCATGTGACATTATTTGAAGTCTTTTATTATAAGTTAGATTTTCCACCTATTTCAAAATTTTGTAACATATTATTCAAGTAAAGTATTTAACTAATCCACGACAAAATAGTGTAAAACGTCTTATATATAGAATGGAATACTAGCAACAAATGTGTCTTTTTACTATACTGTATTTAAAAATTGGCTTGTCAGTATACCCTGCCATTACACTCGGGAATATTATAATTGTCCATGCATTAGGTAACAAAAATCTATATGATCATATTTCCAAAGCCAATTATGTCAAACATTCACACATGTAACAAAAAATATAATTTATAATAATAAAATATTGTGTACTTTAGATAACATGAGAAATTAATTATTACTAGACATTATTCAATAGCCAATAACAAGCTAACTGAACCCAAAGGTGTTTCACAATGAAATTTGTCTGTCTAAGATAGCCGAAGCTATCAAAACACTTAAACACATCTATTTGTTGGATTAGAACAAGAATGATTCATGTTGATTGTCTAAGTCTAAGTTGTCCTGTTTTGGGTTGGCTTCGGAGTGTGGTTTGGCAGTTGGCGTATATGTGTATGGTCTTACTCTTGGTTGTTTTCTGACTCCAGTGTGTTTTTATATATTTTATTACATTTGCTGTCCGTTCAAACAAATAACGAGTAATGTTAATTAATTAAAAAATATAAAAAGCGTGCTTCTTATATGATATGACTAATCAAGTAGTTGATCGTTGAGCTGTTTTGAGTCTTTTGGATTCTAGAAGAGTACGTAAAAGTGGCCAACATAAGATGTCACCCAAAACAACTTTCTTTATATGCCAACGGTCGGCTTGGTTGCATAATAAGCAAAAATGGTTGTTAGAATTATACTTCGGGCCCATGGCTTTATAGCCTAGTGGCATCTTGGGGGTGGGATAAGGCTTTGAGACCAATAGGTCTTGAGTTCGATTCCCACAAGGGGGGTTTTCCCATATTTATTGGATTTCCTCCTGAATTGGTGTATAGGCATTATGCCTAGTGGAGATGGATATGATCGGGTGATTCCGCTGGTGGCACGATGATACTCCAGTGGTCCGTCAGTGATCCAAATTTGCCGTTCAAAAAAAAAAATTGTACTTCGGGCCAGATCCGATTACCACTCCATAATTACTATACTTTTGATAATTAATTACCTTACTAATAGAATAATTCCGAAAATGTCACTGCCCCATTTTTACTTTTCCACGTCATTCGTTCGTTTTGTACGATAACTGTATTTGTATTTGATCTTTTATCTATATTTATAAAGGGTGTGGTTCTAGAGTGAACACTAGTGTATTTGTGAACTGAGTGAACAAATCTTGGCCATTGATTTACATCATAAAATCATAAAATACACTAGTGTGTTTTCATCATCAAATCTTGATCAAATCCTGACCATTGATTTACACTTGTTTATTGATAATCAAGGGCTAGGATTAGTACACACAGTTTACTATCAAGGGAGTTGTTCACTAATGAACGTAACTCTATTTATAAATATAAATCTTTTTTGTTAGTATACTAGTCTTTTTAGGATGTTTCTTTAAAAAAACTTATTTATATATTTACAGTTACTCATAACTAAACACACTAATAAATTATCCCAAAGAACTTATGATTATTTGATTTGAATGTATCAAAGTGTCAAACATAACAGAGCATGACCCGTTGAACTCAACTAAGTAGCACCACAACCACGGGCGCAAAGATACCAAAAGTATCAAAATGCAAATGGTACGACACATGTTGATTGTCGGGGCATGATTTCTCATGTTTGGTCACTTTGCAAGAAGCGACTTTCAAAGCAGTCTGACTCACCTTGAAAACGCGGATCCCAATCTCACAAGAGAGAAACCTCTATTAGATCCACACATGTGTGTTTTCCTCACATTCATCCAAAGACTAAAATGTCAGCTAAGCTAGTCTGGGTGTTGATCTTCCATCCAATGAGTCGGTCAAAAAAATTAACGTGCTTCTTTCTTAACAAAACCCAAGATGCCGGAATATGTCAGAATAAACGTGTCTAACCAAATCAAATCAAATCGTGTTGGTATAAACGTTAGGAGCTCTTTATAATGTATTACATGCTCCTGAAAGGAGTCCAAACATGCCTTGCAACAAACTCATATATAGTATTTAAAATGATCTTCAACCAATTGGTTCAAATCACGTCTGGGACAAATAACATGTGATTTTTTTAAATAACACACACATATATAAAGTTGGTTTCAATATGAATAAAGAGTAAATTAGTTTTTGAGTACTTGTGTTTTAATGGTTTTAACTATTGTAGTTCAAAATCAAAAAGTTTAACGCCCTGAGTCTCTAATCGTTCATTTTATAACTTTTTGAGTCTCTGTGTTTTAGTGATTCTAACCACTTGAGTCTAAGATCAAAAGTACAAGTGTTAAAAGTTAGACTCAAAATGTTATAAAATAAGTGGTTAAAAACTCAAAGCGTTAAACTTTTTTATTTTGAAGTCAAGTGAAATAAAACACATTGAGTAAAAAAAAGTAATTTACTCATGAATAAATATGGTTTTAATTAGCATTATCAGTTTGATAAGTTGGACACACACATATATAAACCCATTTATCACTGACAGGTTGATCAAGACGGTAAACCCAGCTAATGTCACGTAATAACCATGTATTAGATTTTTATATAACTAATTCAGCTGACAGACAGGTACTAGTCAAACTAGTGGGAAATGTGGGTAAATTATATAAAATAATAACAAATATTATATAGAACAATGTTTTATATAAATTATAATAATTGAGTCAAGTCTGGCTATCTTAAATCTTAATGGCAGACATAAGTCACTGGTGTATAAATGTGAGGATACCGACCATTTTTCTATATCATGCATATAATATAATAATGTTTGTGTGGTAGATAATTGCCAAAGCCTCCTAATCATATTTCCAATCGTTTTCAATAAACATCTGACAATAATTAGTTCACTCATGAATGTCAGTATCACATATTTGATCTTTATTAGACCCTGTGTAATGGGGCGTTTTTTTTAAAAAAAATTCAAAAAAAACGCTTGAAAACGCCCATGTACCATTACATGGGGCGTTTTTTTAAGCAAAAAATCAAAAAATGCCCCTTTAGCGTTTTATAAACCACGCCTAACACCCTTTGCCTTTGTCCAATCAGATTTCATCCCCCTTGTCCTATCCAATAAGATTTTTTCTTTTTTTTTTCTTTTTTTTATTTAATGCCCCAATAATGCCCAATAATGCCCCATCCCCACTACACCCATTTTTCTAAAACGCCCAATAATGCCCCTTTGCTGACTGGACCGCCACGTGGCGTAAAATGCCCACACTTGGGGGCATTATTTTCCCCTTCCACTACACATGGTCTTACAAAGCATATTAAAAAGATAATTACAATTGAACGTTCAATATCATAAAAAAAGTCCTAAATCCTATAAAAATTTATTACATATCGGTTCGATTCGGTTATGGTGGTTATGGAAACACTGATAATCATAACCGGCCCACTACTTTTGGTTTTTAAAAAACCATTAACCGACCCACCGGCTTTTGATTTATTTCGGTTTTTTCGATTCAGTTTTGTCATTTAATTCGGTTATAGTTCGATTAATTCGGTTTTTTACACATCCCAAATAACAAGAAATGACCAAAATCCTATGTAATTTTCTATTTACTTTTTTTTATCATATGATTTCCTCATAATTTATTTGGATTTCTTTTAAAGTGTGTCTAACAGCAGTGACGGAACTAGCTCATTAAATCAGGGGTATCCAAAAAAAAAACCGTGCAATCATACATATTAAAAAAACGACAATAAATAAATAAAGTAAAACAAATACCAAATAGATATGTCCTCTCTTTTTTCATAGTTTGAAATCGTTCCATCACTTCGTCGACTTTTACTCTATGAAAAAAAATTATTTTTCAACCGCACAAACATTTAAAGAACTTCACATAAACATAAACCTATTGATTTTCATTAACAAAAAACTTACAAACAATAAGTGAAACGTAGGTGCACGTACAAACAATAACAAAAAAACATAAACTTACTGATTTTCAACGATTTCACTAGCAATAGCATCAAGAAAATGCAACGAGTTCAGGGCTTCAGGGACGAATCAAAACGCAGGTGAGGTGCGACCGTGTGAGTTCAGAGCTGCAAGATGTGAGATCGCTGGCTGCCTGGCTCTTGTTCTTTCTTTGTTCGAACTTCGACCTTTGGTTTTTCTATGTTGTTATCGTTCCACTGCCGCCCCCATAATCAGCATATAAATGGGACTGTTTTATTATTATTTTGTGTCTTGGACTAATGGTCTAGCTTAATAGGCTATTAACAATTATCTTTGTGCTTGTAAAAATAATTTGATTTACACTTTATACTATCCTATTTTTATAGTTAGGCGTATTTTTAGGGGTATCCTTTATATAAAAACGAAATTAAAAAAAATATTGCGAATACATGATTGAGCCGTATCCCATACTACGGCTACTTATTTGGTGGTTCCGCCCCTGTCTAATAGTGTCCTATTATGGTATCACTGTATCAGAAAAAACAAATCTTGATTGTGTTTTAGTTGACAAAGTCTTGAAAATATAATTTATACAAATTTTCCATACCTTTTATAACACTATAAAATTATATTATATTATATTATTATATTATACATTATATTATACATTATACATTATACAACATATACATTTCCCGTAAGGAGAATAGTGGTCTTATTTGATTGGCTAAAGTGCTGGCAATTAATTCAATTTTTTTTTTAAAATTAGTAATATAAGTTTGGGGAATAGTGTCAGGCAGCTATCTGGCACTCCCCCATAATACCAACCAGTTTATTATTTTATACCTACTTAAAATTATGTTTTTGCCCCCGATTTAAAATTACGTTCTTGTCACAAGTTAAAAATATATTTACCCTTTTGCCCCCAGCTTAAAATTACGATTGTGCCCTCGGTAAAAAAATACGACTTCACCCTCAGCCACAATTACGTTTTTGCCCCACTTCAAAATAAAAATATGTTTTCCCCTAACTAAAAATTACGATTTTACACATGTTTATTATTTTACACCCACTTTAAAATTACGTTTTTCACCTCCGGTTTAAATTTATGTTTTCGCCTCCAGTTAAAAATAAAAATAGGCTTTTGCCCCAGCTCAAAATTACAATTTTGCCCTTGGTTCAAAATTACGATTTTACCCTCCTTTCAACATTACGTTTTCGCCCGCAGTTAAAAATAAAAATATGGTTTTCCCTCGCTCAAAATTACGATTTTACTCTCGGTTAAAAATTATGATTTTACCCCCAGTTCAAAATAAAATATAGTACTGTTTTTCTAATTGATTAAGAATTATTTGGCTATCGCCCCGCAACGCGGGCGGGGCATCAACTAGTTGTATATAAAAATAGCAATAGCAATAGTAATTTTCAACATATACATTTGACGTGGCAGGGAATAGTGCTTCCCTACCATTGGTCGAAATGGGCGGATGCTCTTCTTCTATTGGACCAACCATTTTATTATTTTATATCCACGTTAAAATTACAGTTTTGTCCCCAGTTTAAAATTACGCTTTTCTCCCAACTAAAAAATACAATAACCCTTTTTGCCAGCAGCTCAAAATTACGATTTTGCCATCGGTTCAAAAATTACGATTTTACCCTCAGCTTTTTATTTTATACCCGCTTTAAAATTACGGTTTTGCCACCAGATTAAAATTACGTCTTCGCCTCCAATTCAAAATAAAATTATGTTTTTCACCCTACTCAAAATTACGATTTTTCCCTCGGTGCAAAATTACGATTTCACCCTCAGTTTAAATTTATTTTTTTGCCCCCAGCTAAAAATAAAATTATGGTTTTCCCCTACCTCAAAATTACTATTTTACCCTCGGTTGAAAATTATCATTTTCCTCCCGTTCAAAATAAAAATATAACTTTACACCTACCTAAACCGAAAATACGATTTCGCCTTCGGTAAAAAAAAATACGTTTTCACCCTCAGCCAAAATTACGTTTTCGCCCCAGTTAAAAATAAATTTTTTTCCCCGGCTCAAAATTACGATTTTACACCAGTTTAAAATTACGTCTTTGCCCCCAGTTCAAAATAAAATTATCCTTTTGCCCCCAGCTAAAATTTACGATTTTCCCCTTGGTTCAAAATTACGATATCACCCTCAATTCAAACTTACGTTTTTTGCCCCCAATGCAAAATAAAAATATGGTTTTCCCCTAGCTAAAAATTAGGATTTTACCCTCGGGAAAAAATTTTGATTTTCCCCCAAGTAAAACTAAAAATATGTCTTTGCCAACAGCTAAAAATCGTGTCAATGAGCTGTTTAACACTCTTTTTTACTTTTTCTTTCTAGCAAACGATGGTAGTTTTTTTTTAATTGATTGAGAATTATTCTGTTATCGCCCCGCAACGCGGACGGGGCAACACCTAGTTTACTTACATATACAAATTACATGAGGGCAATAGTTCACCCACCACATTGGTGAAAATGGGCGGCTGCCCATCTTTCTTTCTTTTTTTTTCATTTTTAATATTATTTTGCCCCGGTTCAAATTAAACTTATGCTTTTACCCCCAACTTAAAATTACGAATTTGCCCTCGGTTTAAAATTATGAGTTTGCTCTCGCTTAAAAAAATCATAATTTTGCCCCAGCTAAAATTTGTAGTATTTCCGTCGTTTTAGTTTTTTCCCTAGCTCAAAATTACGATTTGGCTCTCAGTTGAAAAATATGATTTTGCCCCCTTTTCAAAAATTATGATTTCGCCCTGAGTTTAAAATTACGCTTTTGCCCTTAATTCAAAATAAAATTATGCTTTTGTCCCCGGCTAAAAAATTACGATTTTACCATTCGTTCAAAATACTTACATAAACAAGTTACATGAGGGCAATAGTTCACCCACTACATTGGTGAAAATGGGCGGCTGCCCATCTTTCTTTTTTTTTTTTTTTTTTTTTTTCATTTTTAATATGATTTTGCCCCGGTTTAAATTAAACTTATGCTTTTACCCCCAACTTAAAATTACGAATTTGCCCTCGGTTTAAAATTATGAGTTTGCTCTCATTTAAAAAATCATAATTTTGCCCCAGCTAAAATTTGTAATATTTTCGTCGTTTTAGTTTTTCCCCTAGCTCAAAATTACGATTTGGCTCTCAGTTGAAAAATATGATTTTGCCCCCTTTTCAAAAATTATGATTTCGCCCTGAGTTTAAAATTACGCTTTTGACCTCAATTCAAAATAAAATTATGCTTTTGTCCCCAGCTAAAAAATTACGATTTTGCCATTCGTTCAAAACTATGATTTTGCCCCGGTTCAAAACAAAATTTTGGTTTTGCCTTCTTTTAAAAACTTCTGATTTGCCCCCAGTTAAAATCTGTAGTCTTGCCATCGTGGTTTTTTTTTTTTTTTTTTTTTTTGCAAAACTATAGTAGTTTTTATTTACTTGGTTGACTCAATCTAACTTTTTTGTCAACCAGGTGTCCAACACTCGCTCATTGTTTCTGACAATTTACTATTTTGCCCCCAGCTCATGCTTGCTATCTTTTTTTTAGCAAAACTATGACAGTGTTTTGGTTTAATTGATTGACTCGATGTAATTTTTTTGAGATCGTGTTATGAGTAATATGCACAACTAACTAAAATACATGCGTACATGTTATGAAACTAAGAAATATTTGGTTTAACGCCCCGCAACGCGGACGGGGCATCCAACTAGTTTGTATACATATGTGACATCATAGGCAGTTATTTTGTAGCAAGTAGGTGGCAGGAATAGAATTGAATAGATATGGGGTATCCTCATCATGTTAGGCGTTAGCCCCACGGAATCTGGTTTTGCGCAATCACCGGCTTCATTTTCCATATGTGTTTTAAATTATTGTGAACGTCGACTTAAGTTTTAAATAATATATAGTTTTTAGAATTTAGTGTGACAATAAGTTTCTTCCTGTGTTTATGAACATGGATAGCAGAATCGGAGATGCGTTTAATACATATAATCAATTTTAAGTAGAGAATTGTGATAATCGTGTAAACACTTTCTTGTAGTGCAAGAAAGATAATCATATGTATTTAACAAACTAAGGGTCGCAATTTCCAACAAAATCCGAAAATAATTAGGTTTTGGGTTGTGATGTCTTTTTTTGAACGACGGTGAAGAGTATATTATAAACGAACTAGCAAGCAACTAGAAAGATAAATACAAACAAAACAAGTTTAAAGTAGAGCAAAATTAAAATTACATCATTTTGACCAGTCTACATATATTTCTTTGTTTTTTTTACCAATAAAAGACAGTTCGTCGTTATCTCTTTGCTTATACTTTCTAAAGACGGTTGTTGGTTATTAAAACCTTACAATTGTGTGCTCTCCAAAGTGCCAACGTGTGACTAGGAACAATGTGTGTAGTATCTTCTTTTGAAGAGGCGAAACTGGATAATTCAAAAGAGAGCTCAACAATTCCGAGGTCGAGTTGCAGGAGGGAGAGGCAAATTTGCCCAAGAATGGATTATAGCCCGAACTACCTTTGCAAAAACCCACTAGTAAATGATCCACTGTTTTGGGCTATAACATGAAAAACATACACAATTTGGAGGGAATGCCAACCCCTCTTATCGCTAGAGCCTCTAGTGTAGAAATCTTATTCATTGATGCACGCCAAGCATAGAAATTGATCTTCATGGGACCCATTTTAACTGATGAGATTGTTGGATATTGTGGATAGTAGACACATGATCCATTGCCAACCCGAGTCTTCACTCATCCATGCCCATTTATCCTCCCGATTGTTTATCTCCACTTGATTGAGTAGGGGCAATACAATTTTGAAGTTGTTAAAAGTATAAACTATATACACTTTAAGTTTTATATTTGTATTGTTAAAATGTTATAAAGTCTTTATTTCACTTTTATAACTTTCATTATTTTTATCAATACTTATACACTTTATGTTTTGTATTCTTTTCATGTTATGGGCTCGAGAAAGTCAAACATTTGAAGCAGTGTTAGGGGCGTAAGTTTGTTGATGGTTCAAAAGAAGCTGGGCTAATTGTAATAGGCTGAGAAGAAAGCAAATGGTGGCTGATGGACTTGGGACAAGATGATGTCTTGTGGTGTATTGGTGCTATTAAAGCAAGATAACAAATCAAAAACGTCATGTACCTATTTTTAGGGTTTCTCTTATTTTGTTTGCAGTCTCTTTCTCATATCGTGTCCGTGTCTAGGGTTTGAACATATAATGTTCTGTTTTCCTGTTAGATTGATAGTTTTATGAGAGTAGATCATTATATTAATGTTCTATATGTGAGTTGTGTGTTGTTATTAAGACTTATAATTTGTTTTTGATTAGGTAAATTCTTATAAGTGTTTAGATTTGTTTGATTCTATAAAGATACCATAAATTTGACAGAAGTTCTTTAAATTTTTTATCGACCGACGGTTCCCTCATCCAATTCCATTTATATGTTAATAGTTGTTTTGATGATTAGTGTGTTACCCGATTAACCTGAAACCAAACAAGATGGAACCCTAAACTCGAAAGTAGCATTCGGTCGGTAATTAGATTAAAAAATGTTTATCAACCCGAATTTACATAAAAAATGGCAATTAGATTAATAGATACATAGTGAATAGAAAAAGTCTAGATTTCCTCTCATATGTTTTGTTTCGTTGGTTGTTTGAGTGACTAAAAGGTTTGGTATGCAGTTAACAAAAATTAAGCATTAAATGTCACAAAAAAATCCAAAAAAAATAAGTTAGAATAAAGAATTCGGAGTCGCTGGGATTAGAACCCGTGTTCTTTGTTGTTTAAGAAATGCAGTAACCACTAATACAAGGGTTCATTTGTGTTATATCTCAATTCAGTGCATATATGTTCTATCTTATATAGCGTAAATTTTATATAAAATTAATAAGATTTGAGCCCTTGGAGGGTTTGGGCCTTGTGTCATCGCCCACCCCGCACCCCGTCGGCCCGGCCCTGACAACTAGTTAGCATTGCAACCTCCACAAAGGAGGTCAAGGATTTGAACGTTGCCACATACCTCTCAACCTTTTTTTCCTTCCATTTTTTCAACCAAAAAATAAATTAATAAAAAATGACTTTTAAAATATAAAAAGCACAAAATGTCAAATACAATAAGCACAAAACCAAATACAAGTTGACATCTTCTTTTTAGCTTAAACAATTAATTAATAAGGTTTGGTTTTGTGCTTATTGGATTCAATCTCTAGAAAAAAAAAAAAAAAAAACTAATATTTTTTGTTAATATACTTGAATATCAAAAAAACTAATGTCCCAACCGTTAGACCAGTCAACTAACACCAGCAGACAACAGCTTCTCTAAGGCCCATTGGATTCAATCTCTAGAAAACAGACCCATGAACAATTACAAAGATTCGGACTTCAGGCCCAAACTTTCACCGAGCTTCCTGGATTAGAGCTTATGTGAAGCAGCTTTACCACAAAAAAAAGGGTGTCAAAGAAATAAAGTTTGACGTATTAAAAAACGTTAGTTAAAAATCATAAGATATTCATAACACTATTTTATTTTAAAGCAGATTAGGCTATGATCTTGAATTATATTGTGTTTGATTTTCTCTGTTGCGAATTTATGATTATAATAATATTTAATACAGCAAACTGCATTGAAAAGATAACTAAAAAATGTAACAGGTAGGAATGGGTCATAGGCGATTGACTTATTTATTTGAGAACACTAAAGAGATTCCCGCACGATATACAAATAAACAAAGAGGCTCAGAAGTTATTTTTCATATGTCATCATCACACACCATTCAACTACGCATACATGTTTATATTTAATTAATAATCGTATTAACAAAATTTTGTATAAATTAGAGGGTTTGTGATTAGGTTTAAACCAATAAAACTATTCAAACAAGTAATTAGTTTGGTTTCAAGACCTCCATATTTTATCTGCTTCTTTTATTTTACCTCTTCTTCTCTAAGACCGTCCGTAGTGGGACGTTATTTTTAAAAAAAATTGAAAAAAAACGCCAGGTAACGCCCCCACCACCATTACATGGGGCGTTAATAAAAAAAAATCAAAAATTGTTGTTGGGCTTTTAATAGTAACGCTGAAATGAGAATGGTTTGACCAATGGCTTTTCTTTTGCATGTGGACCAGCCAATCAGGTTGTTGTTTGCTTTTTTTTTTCTTTTTTTTAATAATTGGTAGGGGCATTATTTAGGCATTATGCCCACTACACCACTTTTGCTATAATGCCCAAGTGTGACTAGGATGCCACGTGTCGGATAATGCCCCATGGTGGGGGCATTATAAATTGTTACCACTACACATGGTCTAAGGGGTTTGTTTTTTCCCCAAAACCTCTTCTAGTCTCTTATGTCTGCGCCGGACAGACCATGCGCAGACGTTTAGCTTTTAGCAGACATTTCATTAAAAAATGTCTTCAAAGCTCTGCGTGTCTTCTTCCCCACGCAGACATGGTCTAACATCTTCTCACCTCTTCCAACCTCTTCCACAGCCACCGGTCACCACCTCCTCCTCCTCCACGCCGCCGGTCACCACCTCCACCTCCTCCACAACCACCGGCCCCCACTGCAACTCCGATTTCCTCGAAGAATTCCCCAATCACCTTCACCAACCCTAACCCTAACAGTCACGGCGATTCAGTGGTGTTGCTTTGGTTATGGGGTTTTTTTGAGGAGAGAGAAAGAGGGGGTGAGGATGAAGAAGATGATAGAGCCGTACCACCGTCCCCGCCTGCCTTCCTCGTACCTCCGACAGAATCTTCCTCGACGGATGTTTCGTTCGGTACGATAATTACAGTTTCTTTCAAGAAGTTGTGGACCCAGTTACAGATGCTAGAAATTGTAGTTCCAGTTTGGTGGGTGATAATGATAATAATAATTGGGGTGATTTTAATAGGAATGTGGGGGAATCGGTGGAGAATGTGACGAAATTAGCGATGAATAATAGTAGGTTTGCGGTTTTAGGGGTGAACGGGGTGTATGGGTTAGCACAGATTTGAAAGAGAAAGGGGAGAAGAGAAGGTTTGCAAATGTGGGGTTTTGAGATAACCAAACACTTTTTTTATTACACTTTGCAGACATTTGGTCCACCTCTTCTCGTGTAGACGTTTGCCAGTGCCGTTCCTACGTTTACGGAGGCCCTAATCGAACTACGAAGTAGTGGCCCTTTTTCTACGAGTATAAATATATTTGACATGCTGAGCCTAAATGCAGAATGTGAATGAAAGTCAAAGACAGCTAGTATAAGAAGCAAGATATGATGAGCCAAAGACTAAAAACTGATTATATCGACTTCATGTTGAAATAATCAGATCATCAGTTCCAACAAAACACTTGTTAGTTCATAATACGTAACAACTGAAAATCCTTTACTTCCGTATCATTATTTGACCCGTTAACATAACATGTTACTTTACTAACATTATCACTCTCTCTTTCGGAAACATTCATCATACTACTTTCCGATTCATTTGAAATGAATCGCTACATACCATATCTTTCACTATACTTACATCATTTGACCCGTTATGAACAAGTCAAGTTCCCAATCATTCCAATCAATCATTTTACTTATCATTCCAACCCATTAGACGGGTCATTTCAAATTTACTACAATCATGAATTATAAGGAAACTTACACTAAGTTCGTAGTACTAAATATTATCATTCATGAATCTACATGTAGAGTACATAAAGTTCATATGAACTTACCGCGATCCTGAGATGCTTGTGCCTTCGAGTGACTTGCGCCTTCTTCCTTCTTCGTGCCTATATGGCATAATCTCATACTTTAGCTTTCATAAACATTACTTTCACAATCTTTATAGTACGTTATGGCGTCTACTAATCACATACATCATTATCATAAAGAAGTTGCATCAACTTAACAAGTATTCGTGTAAAAACCATAACTAAATTCACTTAGGCATTTCATCGAACACATTGTGTGCGTAACACTAGTTTAGCACAAGTACAAGTATCCTAAACACAATTTCCATAGTTCTCTCATTGATGAACATAAACATCCTACTATTTTGAAATCTACGATTCAAATCATGACCACATATTTCTAAATCAACTATTCATAACAATTTCATCAATCAACAATCAAATTAACATATAAAACTTCACAATTGTTAAACATTACTTGACATGCAAGTGGGTTTTGTCCTAATCATGCTTATATTCGAAATTTAGCATCTATTGATGTCTAGACCTTCATAGCAACCATTAATCATACTGAATTTCGTATTACATTCACGAATTACACAAAACCCATATAATCAAACATCATCAAATCACAAATTTTCACTTACTTGAGATCAAGAACACTTAGATAATTAGGATTCTTAGTTCATGCATTCGATTCTTCAATAATTTGGCTTTCAATTGATGGGATTTTGTGATTTAGGGTTTTGAGAGGGAAGGAGTTCTCCCCCTGGACCTCACGATCGCACACACACACACACCAGACTAGTCTGGTTTATTTTTTTCTGTCATGTTCTAATTCCATATTTACATATCTAGTCCCTCATCTTTTAATCCCCATTCACTTTAGTCATTTACCTTTTAACTTAACCATCATTCTGTTACTAACTTTTATGAGAATTTGGGGTGTTACATTTTTTCACTTTTAACCCAAAGTTTTTCATCTTTTGCAATTTAATCCCAACTCTTTTTTGTCACACCCCCAAATAACCACCTAGGGCATGTCCCTATTGGAGGTGCAACGATCCAACAAAGAGCCACCAATCATATCAAACACAAGTTATAATGTATTGAAATACCCAATTGAAAGAAATGTATCGTTTGAAAAGTTAAACCAAAACCAAAGTATTGAGCGGAAGCATAAATGTATAAGTGTGTAAATATATCGAAACCAAATCAATGTAATAGTTTATCATGACCACAACCACTCCAGCAGCATCAGACGGCAAGCTCCCAAGTTCCTTCAATAATCACCTACAAGCATGTAAACAAGTGTGTCAGACTACGCTGGTGAGTTCAAGGTTTTGTTAACAAGTTATGTTACCATATGTATGTTAATGCGATTTAATGTTGCGTTACGATGTTGCTCATGTTAGATACCCTAGGGAGTGTGCCCATAAGTATCCGGGGAGTGGGTACCCCTTAACGACCGTTTGCTATGTTGCCTTCGTTAGATACCCTAGGGAGAGTGCCCATATGTATCCGAGGAGTGTGCCTCTAACAACCATAGCCATACCCAGATAATTAGTTCACGCCCGTCCTTACGGCCCGGTGTGAGGTTTCCCACCTAATAGCGCTATCAACTAATCACCCCCATTGCCCTCCAGGCAATAACCAAAACCGATTAAGTTGTTTACCCAATGTTTCCCTCCCGAATGTTTACCAGTTGTCCCAAACCACCGGGACGCATGCTTAGAGAGATGCAATGAACTCACCTTTGGTTTGCTCGGTAAGATTAAGTGCTTGTTTAACAGTTGATTAATCAAACCCTATCGTGGTTACGAAGACAGTCAGTTTACATGCACGTAAATCCCACATTCAACATTCACATTGCACAAGTAGTGTTCACATAAATCACAAATCATTATGCAGTCGTAGTAAGAGATCATGTAACACAATAATCCATAACAATGTATAACAAGTATTCGGATCTCCTGTGACGTTCACATTACACGTTCATGTTATTCACACCCCTCAAGCAAGTTATAACAGTTAACCCCATTACACATCATCCATGTTAACACAGTTTATTGTACCACATACAAACTTATTTCGCTTATCCAAGGCCCAATGTAAATTCTCTAATATATATGTGTGACCCCAAAACTAATGAAATGGTCCAAGATAATATGTGGCCCAGAGAAGTACTCGGCCCAATCCTGAATGTACAGCCTGTTACCTATCGTGTTACCCAGCCCGAACCATTACCCTGCAATTCAACCGGCCGATCTAATAACCCCAAGCCCACTCGGTTTAGCCTTAGATAAATGTGTGATTCTTTAACTAAATGGCCCAAGTAACAATCTAATGCACACAAGAATGTGGGCTTAGCTGGTGACCCGGAGTCACGCAGCCCAGCCGCATTCATGTTGCTGAACCGCCCAACAATTAAATTAATGTTACCCGTTTACCTGATTACATAATTACCATTAAATCTCATGCACTAATTCATGTTACACATAACAATTTCTATGTATAACCCTATCCTTACTCGTAACCCACTAATCAGTGAGCGGCCCATCTTAATCAGAACCGTTACCCCTTTCGACGCGGCCCACTGTCACGCCAGCCCAAACGTAAAGTGGTTACCCACACCGCCAGCCCGTTATGATGATAACCCAGTTCCCTTTTCGTGTGGCCGGTTGGGCCGTGCGATTCATTCAGCACAACAGCCCAGTTCGTGATTGTGTGAGTATATGCGGCCCATTCCTAAATCATTCTATCAAGTGTTTGTGTTAACATTATATGTTTCTCCTTATTTTTTTTCTTCAACTGTCACATGTTATCAACCAAGGTTTAATAAGGATCAATTAACATGCTACACCTAAGTCCCACTTCCAGTTCATACGTGCACCCCTTTTAACCGAGTTAGACCCTAGAACATGCAAGAACCCTAGCCCATCATTCAACTCCGTTCGTTATTAACAAACCAGCCCACAACCGATCCCTCTCCCTTAGCACATATTACGAAGCATCAACATGATCACCCACTATATAAATTCACGAACCAACATTATGATCACCAGGGTATTTAGGGTGTGTAACAAAGTCATAATAAATCAAGAATCACAATACTTATATGTTAATCAGCATCTCATAACCAATACCCATAAGTCAACAACATTGCAACTAATAAGCAGGCTAATATATACAATAATCGACAAGCATGTCCTCGGCCAGATGTGTCAAAACCTCAACTCAAAGTAACAGGTGACTATGTCACACTAATTTGATTAATTTATTTAAGCTCACAAGTAACCGCAAATATCATAATTGTTAATCAAATCGTTCACATAAGCATGAAATCTTATTAAGCATAATCCATATGTAACACAATCAAATAGTTGAGGATTTAACGAATCATGAATTCACTAACCAGAAACAATTACTGGAACGATGCTTCAAAGGAGGGAGGGGGTCTCGTCCACAGAGTTCGTGCGATCAGGGAATCAAAGATGAGGAGAGGTAGGGTTTGTTATGATTTTATACTTAATCGGAGTTTGATTTAGTTTACAATACGTGTGCCTAAATAAAAGGGGAGTTGGGCCGATTAACTAACAATAAAGAAATTGGGCCGGTTACCTTATTAACTAGACAATACAATAGGGCTTAGATTACAATACATATAGGGTGTTGGGCTGATTAGTAAATAACTAACAATAAAAGAGTCGACCTACTTACTGATATTAACAAGATGTAACATCAGGCCCATTCGAGATGCAAGTTACCAGTTTGTGACATATTTTCTATATTTTCTAATGTTAATAAGATGTAGGTTATCCAATTCTAACCGAGTTAGTTAGGTTTAACTGAGTTAAGAAAGCGATACTAACCGTGAAGGTTCGGGTTGTCACATCATCCCCAACTTGAAAGAAATTTCGTCCCGAAATTTAGCAAACGGTCACTGAGGAAGCTAGTTTTGTTAAGCGTTTTCGCGGGGTGTCACATCATCCCCAACTTGAAAGAATTTTCGTCCCGAAAATTGATCTAAAACAATGGCTTGAAGTGAACTCCGACGAACTCGATCTATAGATACTTTACAACGGTTGGGGGGGGCTAATCTTGTGATCGGTGGAAATCATGGTATAGTTGCAAGCGTTTTGTTATATCAGTTGCCAATCAAAGAAACAGGGAATTAATGAGGTTCGTACAAAGAATCGAGCGAAACAGGGGTCCATTAAACATCCGAAGGATTTGGCCAGCAAATTTGTTGTCTAGAAATAATTTCCAGTAGTGGTGCATGGCGGCATGGCACAACAGGGAGGTTCGTCACATTGCGGTCGCGCGAGTGTATCATTTGTCCAAAACAGAGTTTGGTGGGTAAAGGTTAGTGTTGCAAAACGACATACGCGTGTAACTGTGACTGCTTCACTTCTAGCGGCGATGACAAGTGAAAGTGATAAGGTTCGTTTACAGGGATGCGTGGGTATAGTTCTCCTAATCCCGTGTTCGTTCGGAAATTCCATTCTAGCGATGCCTTCACATGGTTAGCTCTATTGAGACAAGGGTGCACTGAAGGCCCTTGTGATCGGTCTAATTGCTGCCTTCGGTACCGTCCAAGCAATGCCTCCCACTTAAATCCAATGACCACGGTTCCCACCGGAGGTTGTAGGTCGTGCAGTTCCTCTCCGTAACACCATCATGGTATATCGCTGGATCATCGGTACCCTCGGATAGAAGCGATGCTTCGCGTGTTGTAGGGTTGGGTTTCAAAAGCTGTAAGGACGTTGTCCGATTTTATTTCTCAGGAATTCACAGCTCCCCGCTATGCTAAGGGGGTTGAAGCTGCAAAACCTTCTAAAATCCTATGATGAAGCTGTGATAGTATCTAGCAAACCTAAGGGATTTCTGTTTCCCATAAGGAATCTGAAATTGCATAAGGTCAATCTGAAATTCCGCCTAACGATGTGGAAGTAAACCAGCTCACTCTTCAGGAGGCATGTCAGAAAATTCATGGATAAGTGGAAGACACTCGATCTTCCTTTCTTAAAGCGGCAAATCGGTGACAAGAGTTAGTATAGCAGAGTAGCCCTTCCGTGGACACCTCTGGGCTTTTACGACTGTGACAATGCCAACAACGGCACCACTACGATGATCTTGAACAGATAAAGATTCACCACTAGCAAGGGGAATACAGACGACTTTCTCCTTGCAGAGAATTTCTGCCTGATGTTTGGATAACCAATCCATTCCTACAACTACGTCGAAGCTTCCGAGAGTGACAGGGAGTAGGTCAATGTCGAATACTTGACCCAAGAGATCTAATTTGCACCCCATGAGGACATGAGACGCTTCAATAGTTTTACCATTTGCTATTTCCACTACATGTTTCTATATATGGAAATGAACTAATTTAGGAGTCGAAAACGAGGGAAGTGTTCAGGTTCATCACATTAAGAACGATTAACTATCATGTTAATACACAACAGGGAAGAACCCCTCTTACACTCGTTAAGCCTCATTGGGATTTGCATGCACCACGCGTTATTATTATGTGTGCACCCATGATAATAAGGCGGTTTGCATGCTCCTCTCGATGCTTCTTAACTTATGTTTGAAGTTTCTCCCACCCCAATCAACACAAAGTATGCACTACCAACAAGATTAGGATTTACTAGATGCAAGCGTTATGTTACACTATCAATGTGTCATGATGTCTACCATGTCGTATAGTGTATGCTATATATATAGTTACGTTTACTAGGCATATAATGTGTAAACTAATGAGGAACGAACCTTGCAATCTGAAGCTGAGTGTCATGGTCATCATTTGGATCAATTCGGTTATAGTCTGGTTTTATGAAAACATTTTAAAACCGAGTTCTCTATAACCAGTGGCTCTGATACCAAACTGTCACACCCCCAAATAACCACCTAGGGCATGTCCCTATTGGAGGTGCAACGATCCAACAAAGAGCCACCAATCATATTAAACACAAGTTATAATGTATTGAAATACCCAATTGAAAGAAATGTATCGTTTGAAAAGTTAAACCAAAACCAAAGTATTGAGCGGAAGCATAAATGTATAAGTATGTAAATGTATCGAAACCAAATCAATGTAATAGTTTATCATGACCACAACCACTCCAGCAGCATCAGACGGCAAGCTCCCAAGTTCCTTCAATAATCACCTACAAGCATGTAAACAAGTGTGTCAGACTACGCTGGTGAGTTCAAGGTTTTGTTAACAAGTTATGTTACCATATGTATGTTAATGCGATTTAATGTTGCGTTACGATGTTGCTCATGTTAGATACCCTAGGGAGTGTGCCCATAAGTATCCGGGGAGTGGGTACCCCTTAACGACCGTTTGCTATGTTGCCTTCGTTAGATACCCTAGGGAGAGTGCCCATATGTATCCGAGGAGTGTGCCTCTAACAACCATAGCCATACCCAGATAATTAGTTCACGCCCGTCCTTACGGCCCGGTGTGAGGTTTCCCACCTAATAGCGCTATCAACTAATCACCCCCATTGCCCTCCAGGCAATAACCAAAACCGATTAAGTTGTTTACCCAATGTTTCCCTCCCGAATGTTTACCAGTTGTCCCAAACCACCGGGACGCATGCTTAGAGAGATGCAATGAACTCACCTTTGGTTTGCTCGGTAAGATTAAGTGCTTGTTTAACAGTTGATTAATCAAACCCTATCGTGGTTACGAAGACAGTCAGTTTACATGCACGTAAATCCCACATTCAACATTCACATTGCACAATTAGTGTTCACATAAATCACAAATCATTATGCAGTCGTAGTAAGAGATCATGTAACACAATAATCCATAACAATGTATAACAAGTATTCGGATCTCCTGTGACGTTCACATTACACGTTCATGTTATTCACACCCCTCAAGCAAGTTATAACAGTTAACCCCATTACACATCATCCATGTTAACACAGTTTATTGTACCACATACAAACTTATTTCGCTTATCCAAGGCCCAATGTAAATTCTCTAATATATATGTGTGACCCCAAAACTAATGAAATGGTCCAAGATAATATGTGGCCCAGAGAAGTACTCGGCCCAATCCTGAATGTACAGCCTGTTACCTATCGTGTTACCCAGCCCGAACCATTACCCTGCAATTCAACCGGCCGATCTAATAACCCCAAGCCCACTCGGTTTAGCCTTAGATAAATGTGTGATTCTTTAACTAAATGGCCCAAGTAACAATCTAATGCACACAAGAATGTGGGCTTAGCTGGTGACCCGGAGTCACGCAGCCCAGCCGCATTCATGTTGCTGAACCGCCCAACAATTAAATTAATGTTACCCGTTTACCTGATTACATAATTACCATTAAATCTCATGCACTAATTCATGTTACACATAACAATTTCTATGTATAACCCTATCCTTACTCGTAACCCACTAATCAGTGAGCGGCCCATCTTAATCAGAACCGTTACCCCTTTCGACGCGGCCCACTGTCACGCCAGCCCAAACGTAAAGTGGTTACCCACACCGCCAGCCCGTTATGATGATAACCCAGTTCCCTTTTCGTGTGGCCGGTTGGGCCGTGCGATTCATTCAGCACAACAGCCCAGTTCGTGATTGTGTGAGTATATGCGGCCCATTCCTAAATCATTCTATCAAGTGTTTGTGTTAACATTATATGTTTCTCCTTATTTTTTTTCTTCAACTGTCACATGTTATCAACCAAGGTTTAATAAGGATCAATTAACATGCTACACCTAAGTCCCACTTCCAGTTCATACGTGCACCCCTTTTAACCGAGTTAGACCCTAGAACATGCAAGAACCCTAGCCCATCATTCAACTCCGTTCGTTATTAACAAACCAGCCCACAACCGATCCCTCTCCCTTAGCACATATTACGAAGCATCAACATGATCACCCACTATATAAATTCACGAACCAACATTATGATCACCAGGGTATTTAGGGTGTGTAACAAAGTCATAATAAATCAAGAATCACAATACTTATATGTTAATCAGCATCTCATAACCAATACCCATAAGTCAACAACATTGCAACTAATAAGCAGGCTAATATATACAATAATCGACAAGCATGTCCTCGGCCAGATGTGTCAAAACCTCAACTCAAAGTAACAGGTGACTATGGCACACTAATTTGATTAATTTATTTAAGCTCACAAGTAACCGCAAATATCATAATTGTTAATCAAATCGTTCACATAAGCATGAAATCTTATTAAGCATAATCCATATGTAACACAATCAAATAGTTGAGGATTTAACGAATCATGAATTCACTAACCAGAAACAATTACTGGAACGATGCTTCAAAGGAGGGAGGGGGTCTCGTCCACAGAGTTCGTGCGATCAGGGAATCAAAGATGAGGAGAGGTAGGGTTTGTTATGATTTTATACTTAATCGGAGTTTGATTTAGTTTACAATACGTGTGCCTAAATAAAAGGGGAGTTGGGCCGATTAACTAACAATAAAGAAATTGGGCCGGTTACCTTATTAACTAGACAATACAATAGGGCTTAGATTACAATACATATAGGGTGTTGGGCTGATTAGTAAATAACTAACAATAAAAGAGTCGACCTACTTACTGATATTAACAAGATGTAACATCAGGCCCATTCGAGATGCAAGTTACCAGTTTGTGACATATTTTCTATATTTTCTAATGTTAATAAGATGTAGGTTATCCAATTCTAACCGAGTTAGTTAGGTTTAACTGAGTTAAGAAAGCGATACTAACCGTGAAGGTTCGGGTTGTCACATTTTTTATTTTCAATTTTGGTCCACCATACATTTTTCATCTTTCCCAAATTTTTCGTTTCGTTTTAAATTTTGTGAGTTAACGCACCGCAACGTGCGTGTGAGGTTCAACATTTTTCGTATATTTTTTCCCGTTTGACTGGCCCGTCGCGTCACATCTATTTTTCTTCGTTTGACAAGTTCATCCAACACGCGGTTCCTGGATGGATTTAGTTATTTTTTTTTCTATATTTTACGTTTCGGTTTAATTTCTCAGCAACGAGCGTGCGTGATTCAAAGATTTTACGTCAACTTTTCACTCGGCATTATTTTTTTCCGTTTTTATTTATTTTGTTTTTACGAGTTTTTCAAGTGTTGGTGGCCGCTGACAATGGTATACTATTGCTACTACTTAACACAGTTTTATGACAACCGCCAGCAACGTAGGGGCTTAATACTAGTACTAGTTATTAATAAATTAATAACATAAGGTTCCCTCATCCAATTCCATTTATATGTTAATAGTTGTTTTGATGATTAGTGTGTTACCCGATTAACCTGAAACCAAACAAGATGGAACCCTAAACTCGAAAGTAGCATTCGGTCGGTAATTAGATTAAAAAATGTTTATCAACCCGAATTTACATAAAAAAAATGGCAATTAGATTAATAGATACATAGTGAATAGAAAAAGTCTAGATTTCCTCTCATATGTTTTGTTTCGTTGGTTGTTTGAGTGACTAAAAGGTTTGGTATGCAGTTAACAAAAATTAAGCATTAAATGTCACAAAAAAATCCAAAAAAATAAGTTAGAATAAAGAATTCGGAGACGCTGGGATTAGAACCTGTGTTCTTTGTTGTTTAAGAAATGCAGTAACCACTAATACAAGGGTTCATTTGTGTTATATCTCAATTCAGTGCATATATGTTCTATC